>NC_081355.1:45119985-45317485 GCF_030684315.1 Stegostoma tigrinum
GTTGAAGTCATCCATAACATCAACCCTGCTATGTTTGCACTTTTCAATAATCTGCCGGCCTATGAGTTCTTAGATCTCCCTACTGCTATTTGGGGGTCTGTAGAAAACCCCCAATGAGGTGAGTGCTCCCTTGCTGTTCCTAACTTCCACCCATATTGACTCTGTCGATAAAGCTTCCTCGGCAACCTCAGCCCACACCACCTCGGTAGACGGGTCCTCATCAAAAGTTCTTTCAGCCACTGTTATGCCATCCTTGACCAACAAAGCCACACCTCCCCCTCTTTTCCCACCTTCCCTGACCTTAATGAAAGTGCTAAACCCTGGAACCTGCAACATCCATTCCTGACCCTGCTCTGTCTATGTCTCCAAAATGGCCACAACATCGAAGTCCCAGGTACCTATCCAATCTGCAAGCTCACCTACCTTATTCCGGATACTCTTGGCATTAAAGTAGACACACTTCAGTCTAGCTTGCTGTCTGCCAGCACACTCCTGTGACAGTGAGGTCCTGACCATGTCCTCCCTACGCTCATCCTCCTGTGTACTAGGACTACACCTCAGTTTCCCATCCCCCTTCTGAGCTAGTTTAAATCCACCCGAATAGCACGAGCAAATTTCCCACCCAGGATATTAGTGCCCCTCTGGTTCAAGTGGAGACCGTCCTGTTTGTAGAGGTCCCGCCTTCCCCAAAATGAGCCTCAATTGTCCATGTACCTGCAGCCCTCCCTCCTGCGCCATCCCTGCAGCCACGTGTTCAGCTGACATCTCTCGCTGTTCTTTGCCTCGCTATCATGTGGCACGGGTAACAAACCAGAGATAACCACTCTGTTTGTTCTAGCTCTCAGCTTCCACCCTATCTCCCTGAAATCCTGCCTGACATCCCTATCCCTCTTTCTACCTATGTCGTTGGTGCCTATTTTGACCACGACTTGGGGCTGGTCACCCTCTCCCTTCAGGACCCCAAAGACACGATCCGAGACATAACACACCAACCATGAGTCTCTTTCATTCCCAGCAAACCTTCTATCAGTCCCTCTAATAGTGAGTCCACAATGACTATCACTCTCTTCCCATCCCCCCTTCCCTTCTGTGCAAGAGGGACAGACTCTGTGCCAGAGACCGGCACCCTACTGCATGCCCCTGGTAAGTCATCCCCCCCAACAGTATCCAAAACAGTATACTTGTTTTTCAGGGGAACAGCCACAGGGGATCCCTGCACTGACTGCTTTTTCCCCCTTCTAACAGTTACCCAGCTTTCTTCACGCTTAGGAGTAACTACTTCCCTGTAACTCTTGTCTATCACTGACTCTGCCTCCAGAATGATCTGAAGTTCATCCAGCTCCCGCTCCAGTTCCCTAACACTGTCTTGGAGGAGCAAGAGTTGGGTGCACTTCCTGCAGACGTATTTGGATAGGACACTAATGGCGTCCCTCACCTCATACATCATGCAGGAGGAACATTCCTCTACCTGCACTGCCATCCCTGCTCATCCCCTAAACAGAAAGTAAAAAAAAAGAGAAGCTTACCTTGATTTGTCCCTGGTGTATAAGGTTAGAGGAGGTGGATGGGTGGGAGGCCCTACAAGGGTAGGGTCTTGGGTTTACACAACGATCGCTTATGTAGCTGAGGGATGTAAAAAAGAGTCACTCCCTTCCCAGAAACCTCTGGTCCGAGGTGCTGCTGATCGAGGTAAGCTTTTTAAAGATTCAAAATCTCTGACTCACCGGTTTCCCGACAGGCCCCTGCTCCAAGCTCCCACTCGCGAGTGGGAGCTTGGAGCAGGGGCCTGTCGGGAAGCCGGTGAGTCAGAGATTTTGAATCTTTAAAAAGCTTACCTCGATCAGCAGCACCTCGGAGCAGAGGTTTCTGGGAAGGGAGTGACTTTTTTTACATCCCTCAGCTATATAAAGCAACCAGAAAAAAACAAGTTTGGTGGGGTCACCTGACAGTGCAACATGAACCTAAGATCCCAGTTGAGGCTGATCTACTGGTACTGAACTTGGCTGTCAGCCTCTGCTCGGCGAATCTGCGTAGTTGTGTATCCTGAAGTCCATCTTGGAGGAGATTTACCAAAAGATCCAAGGCTGAATGTCCTTGACCACTGAAGTGTTCCCCCACTGGGAGGGAACATCCTTGTCTGGCAATTGTTGCGAGGTGTCCATTCATCCGTTGCCATAACTGTCGCCAGTAAATCATGCTTCAGGGCATCCTTGCCTGCAGCAAATAAAATAGATAATGTTGGCCAAATCACATGAATATCAGCCTTAAACGTGGTGGGTGGTATTCCGATGTGTGATCGTAATGTCTATGTCAATGATCTGACATGCCTTGCAGAGGTTGCCATGACAGGGTTGTATGGTGTTGTGGTCAATGTTGTCCTGAAGGCTGGGTAATTTGCTGCAAACAATGGTCTGTTTAAAGGTTGTTGGTGTTTTGAAGATGTGGAGAGGAGGCGTAGGAGGATTTTGCAAGGTGTTCATTATCATTGATGATGTGTTGAAGGCTGCGAAGAACATGTTGTAGTTTTTCCACTCCTGGGAAGTACTGGATGACAAAGGGTACCCTATCGGGTGTATCCCATATCTGTCTTTGGAGGAGGTCAATATGGTTTTTTGCTGTGGCATGTCAGAACTGTTGATCGATGAGTTCAGCATCCTATCCCATTTTTATGATCTGTATCTATCTCTTTTTTGATCCTAGAATACAAGCCATTAGAGCCAGAAGACTTATCTAGCTTTAGCCCCGTTAGTTTCTAATATTACTGAGTTTTTCCAGCAACTTTGTTTTTGTCCCTGCACTTACTGGCCCTTCCTTAGAACTGAACTGAGTAGTAAGTGAACCATGAGAAGGGAAATGTAAACCTAGTCAAAAGGAAAAAGGAAGCATACAGTAGGTCTAGGCAGCTACAAATTAACAAAGCCCTTGACGAGTATAGAGAAATTAGGAAGGAACTTGAACGCAGAATTACGAAAGCTAAAAGGGACCATGAAATGTCTTTGGCAAACAGGGTCATGAAAAATCCCAAGGCTTTTTATGCATAAAGTAGAAGAAAGAGGGTAGCAAGGGAAAGAGCCACAGGAAGTGGGAGAGATCCTTAATAAGTACTTTGAATTGGTATTCACCAAGGAGAAGGGCATGACTGATGTTGAGGTCACAGATGAGTAAGTGAACACACTACAGAATGTCAGTATATTAAAGGAAGAAATTTTGGGTATCCGAATTTGTGTTAAGGTAGACAAGTCGCCAAGGCCAGTTGAGATCCATCCAGGTTACTGCGAGAGGCAAGAGGAAAAAATAGCTGGTGCATTAGCAGATATCTTCACATCCTCCTTGACCACAGGCAAAGTTCCAGAGAACTGGAGATTAGCCAGTGTTGTTCCCTTGTTTAAGAAAGGAAGCAGGGATAATCCAGGAAATTATAGGCCGGTAAATCTGACATCTATGGTGGGGATGCTCTTGGAGAAGATACTGAGGGACAGGATATATGCACATTTAAAAGAAATTGGACTATTTAGCGACAGGCAGCATGGTTTTATTCAGGGAAGGTCATGTCTCACTAACCCGATCGAATTTTTTGAAGAGATCACCAAGATAATTGAAGAGGGAAGAGCCGTGGATGTAGTTTACATTGACTTCAGTAAGGCATTTGATACAAAAACTAAAATCACATGGGATTCAGGGTGAACTGGCTAGTTGGATACAAAACTGGCTTGGTGATAGAAGACAGAGGATAGCAATGGAAGGGTGTTTTTCAGAACGGAAACTTGTAACTAGTGGTGTTCCACAGGGATCGGTCTTAGTCCTCTGTTGTTTCTAGTATATATAAATGATCTGGAGGAAAATGTGGGTGGATCTGATTAGCAAGCTTGCAGATCACATGAAGTTTGATCGAGTTGCTGATAGTGCCAACAATTGTGAAAGGATACAACAGGATAAAGATAGATTGGTGACTTGGGCACAGAAATAGCAGATGGAGTTTAATCCAGACAAATGCGAGGTGATGCAGTTTAGAGGATCAAATTTAGGTGTGAGTAATATTGTTCATGGCAGAACCCATCAGAACGTTAACAAACAGATGTATCTGGGCGTGCAGGTCTACAGTTCCCTAAAAGTGGCAGTACAGGGGCCAAAGTGATTAAGAAGGCATATGGTATGCTTGCCTTCATCGGCCCTGGACAGAGTACAAGAGTTGGTAAGTCATGTTGCAGCTATATAAAGCCCTTGTTAGGCCATATTTGGAGTAGTTTTGTGCAGTTTTGGTCGCCACATTACCAGAAGGATGTGGAAGCTTTGGAAAGAGCACAGAGAAGGTTCACCAGCATGTTGCCTGGTCTCGAGGGCATTGGCAATGAGGAAAGGGTAAAAAGACTAGAATTATTTTCACTGGAAAAACAGCAGCTGAGAGGAGACCTGATAGAGGTCTACAAAATTATGAGATGCATAGATAGGTGGATAATCACAGGCTTTTGTCCAGGGGTGTAAGTTTCAATTATAGGGGTGTCTAGGTTCAAGGTGAGAAGGGTGATGTGCGAGGAATGTTTCTCATGCAGAGAGTGGTATGAGCCGAGAATGCACTTTCAGAGGAGATGGTGGAAGCAGGCACATTGGCAACACTTTTAAGAGGCATCTGGATGGCTACATGAATATGGAGGGAATAGAGTGATACGGACCAAATAAGGGCAAAGAATAAAGAAAATTACAGCATAGGAACAGGCCCTTCACCCCTCCAAATCTGCACCAACATGCTGCCTGTCACAGCTAAAATCCTGTACCCTTCCGGGGACTGTATGTAACTATTCCCACGCTATTCATATATTTGTCAAAACACCCTTTAAAAGTCTCAATAGTATCTGCTTCTACAACCTCCCCTGACAGTGAGTTCAGGGCACCCACCACACTCTGTGTAAAAAAACTTGCCTTGTACATCACCTTTAAACCTTGCCCCTCGCACCTTAAACCCATGGCCCCAGGTAACTGACTCTTCTACCCTGGGAAAAAGCTTCTGACTGTCCAGTCTGTCCATGCCCTTCATAGTCTTGTAGACCTCTATCAGGTCACCCCTCAAGCTCCTTCATTCCAGTGAGAACAACCCACATTTCTCTAACCTCTCCTCATAGCTAATGCCCTTCATACCAGGCAATATCCTGGTAAATCTTTTCTGTGTCCTTTCCAAAGTCACCACATCCTTCCGGCAGTGTGGTGACCAGAATTGAACACAATATTCCAAATGCGGCCTAACTAAAGTTCTGTAAAGCTGCAATATTACCTGCCAGTTTTTAAACTCATGCCCCAGCTGATGATGGCAAGCATGCCATATGCCTTGTTGACTACCTTTTCCACTTGTGTTGCTACTTTCAGTGACCTGTGTACCTGTACACCCAGATCCCTCTGCCTATCAGTAAGCTTAAGGGTTCTGCCATTTACTGTATATTTCCCATCTGGATTAGACCTTCCAAAATATATTAACTCACATTTTTCCAGATTAAACTCCATTTGCCATCTCTCTACCCAAGTCACCAACCGACCTATATCCAGCTGTATCCTTTGACAGTCCTCATCGCTATCCACAATTCCACTAACCTTTGTGTCATCAGCAAACTTATCAATCAGACAAGTTACATTTTCCTCCAAATCATTTGCATATATTACAAATAGCAATGGTCCAACACTGATCCCTGAGGAATGCCACTAGTCACAGCCCTCCGTTCAGTAACGTACCCTTCCATTGATAGCCTGTCTTCTATGACCGAGCCAGTTATTTTTTTCTATCTTGCAAACTCACCACTGACCCCGTGCGACTTTACCTTCTGTATCTGCCTGCCATGAGGGACTTGCCAAAGGCCTTACTGAAGTCCATGCAGACAGCACCCACTGCCCTACCCTAATTGAACATTTTCGTCACTACCTCAAAAAAACTCAACCACGTTAGTGAGACATGAGTTCCCCATCACAAGATGATTTTGCTTCTCACTTAGCACCCATTGATATTCCACATGGGAGTAAATCCTGTCTCGAAGAATCCTCTCCAATAATTTCCCCACCACTGACATAAGGTTCACTGGCCTGTAATTAGCTGAATTATCCCTACTACCCTTTTTACACAAAGGAACAACACTGGCTATTCACTAATCCTCTGGTAGCTCCCTGTAGCCAGTGAGTATACAAAGGTTTCCCTCAAGGCATCAGCAATTTCCTCCCTTGCCTCTCTCTGTATTCTGGGGTATATCCCATCAGACCCTGGGGTCTTGTCTACCTTAATGTTTTTCAAGACCCCTAGTACCTCCTCAACATGACCCAAATCATCTACACACCTTTCCCAAGACTCATCAACCATCAAGTCCTTCTCTATGGTGAATACTGACACAAAGTACTCATTTAATATCTTGCTCATTTCCTCTGGCTCCACACATAAATTCCCTTCCCTGTTGTTGAATGGGCCAACCCTCTACCTGGCTACCCTCTTGCTCTTTATATATGTATAAAAAGCCTTGGCATTTTTCTTAATCCTGTTGGCCAATGACATTTCATGCCTCCTTTTAGCCCTCCTGACTCCTTGCTTAAGTTTCTTTTGTCTTTCCTTGTATTCCACCCTTGCTTTGTGTGTTCCCAGCTACCTAGCCTTAATAATTGCTTCCTTTTTCATTTTGATTAGGCTTACAATATCTCTTGTTATGCAAGGTTCCCTAAACTTGCCATTCTTATCCTTCATTCGTAAAGGAATGTGCTGGTCCTGAGTGCCCAGCAACTTACACATGAAAGCCTCCCACATACCATATGTTGATTTGCTCTCAAACATCTGCCTCCAATCTACGTTCTTCAGATCCTGCCTAATATTGTTATAGGACATGGTTATAGGACAAGCGGAGGCTTGGGGACCGCTTTGCAGAACACCTCCGCTCAGTTCGCAACAAACAACTGCACCTCCCAGTCGCAAACCATTTCCACTCCCCCTCCCATTCTCTTGATGACATGTCCATCATGGGCCTCCTGCACTGCCACAATGATGCCACCCGAAGGTTGCAGGAACAGCAACTCATATTCCGCCTGGGAACCCTGCAGCCATATGGTATCAATGTGGACTTCACCAGTTTCAAAATCTCCCCTTCCCCCACTGCATCCCTAAACCAGCCCAGTTCATCCCCTCCCCCCACTGCACCACACAACCAGCCCAGCTCTTCCCCCCCACCCACTGCATCCCAAAACCAGTCCAACCTGTCTCTGCCTCCCTAACCGGTTCTTCCTCTCACCCATCCCTTCCTCCCACCCCCAGCCGCACCCCCAGCTACCTACTAACCTCATCCCACCTCCTTGACCTGTCCGTCTTCCCTGGACTGACCTATCCCCTCCCTACCTCCCCACCTACACCCTCTCCACCTATCTTCTTTGCTCTCCATCTTCGGTCCGCCTCCCCCTCTCTCCCTATTTATTCCAGTTCCCTCCCCCCATCCCCCTCTCTGATGAAGGGTCTAGGCCCGAAACGTCAGCTTTTGTGCTCCTGAGATGCTGCTTGGCCTGCTGTGTTCATCCAGCCTCACATTTTATAATATTGTTATAACTAGCTTTCTCCCAATTTAGCCCTTACACCTGACAACTACACCTATTTTTATCCATCAGCACCTTAAAGGTTACTGAATTGTGATCACTGTTCCCAAGTTGCTCACCTACTGAGGCATGAACCTCCTGACTAGGCTTTTTCCTCAATACTAGGTCCAGTCTGGCCTCTTTCCTAGTTGGACTACAGTTTCAATAAGTCCCCCCAGATGCTCTTTGCAACCTCTGCCTCATCTGAGCCCGAAGCACTAAGTGAGTCCCAGTCAAAACATGGGAAGTTAAGATCACCCACGACAACAACCCTGTTACTTCTACATCTTGCTAAAATCTGCCTGCATATCTGTTTTTGTTTCCTGCTGGCTATCAGGAAGCCGAGAGTAAACCCCAGACATTGTGATTGCACCTTTCCTGTTCCTGAACGCTACCCATATTGCCTCCCTGTATGAGCCATCCAAGGTGTCCTGCTGCAGTACAGCTTTGATAGTTTTCCTTAACAAGTAGTGCAAATCCCCCACCCTTTTATGTCCCTCTCTATCCCACCTCAAACATCTGCATTCTGGAACGTTACGCTGCCAATCCTGTCCCTCCCTTAACCAAGAGTGTGTAATAGCAACAACATTGTAGTTCCAAGTACTAATCCAAGCTCTGAGTTCATCTGCCTTACCTGTTACACTTGTTGCATTGAAACTGATGCACTTCAGTCTACCAGACCTGCACTGATCAGCAACCATACCTTGCCTGCTCTTCCTCTGAGCCTTACTGGCCCTATTCACTAGAGCCCTTTCAGTCCATTCACCTTTGCATTGGTTCCCACCCCTTGCGAAGCTACTTAAATCCTCCCAAGTGATACCAACAAATCTCCCAGCCAGAATATTTGTGGCCCTCGAATTTAGATCCAACCTGTCCCACCTGTCCCAGAAGAGATCCCAATGGTCCAGATATCTGAAACCCTCCCTCCTACACCATCTGTTTAGCCATGTGTTGATCTGTACTATCCTCCTATTTCTAACCTCATTGGCACGTGGCACAGGGAGTAATCCTGAGATTACAACCTTGGACATCCTGCTTTTTAATTTTCTACATAACTCCCTAAACTGCTGCTGCAGGACCTTACTGCTGATCCTACCTTTGTTGTTAGTACCAGTATGTACCACAACCTTTGGCTGTTCACCCTCTGCCTTCAGAATGCTTTCTACCCTTCAGAGACATCCTGGACCCTGGCACCAGGGAGGCAACACACTATCCTAGAGTCTCTTTTATACCCATAGAAGCACCTGTCTGTACCCCTAACTGTAGAGTCCCCTACAACTACTGCTCTAGTGCTCTTTGCCCTTCCCTACTTAAGAACAGAGCCAGCTGTGCTGCCACCAGTCTGGCTGCTGCTATTACCCCGCCATAGGTCATTCCCCCAACAGTATCCAAAACAGTATACTTGTTAGAGAGGGGGACGACCACAGGGGATGCCTGTCCCTTCCAGCAGTCACCCATCTATCTGCCAGCACCTATGGTGTCACCATATCTCTATGATGCTTTCCGCCACCGTCATGCTCCTAAGTGGATCCAGTTGCTGCTCCAATCTATCCATGAAGTCTGCGAGGAACTGTAATTGGGTGAACTTCCTGCAGATGTAGACATCTGAGGCACTGAAAGTGTCACGGATCTCCCACATCTCACAAGTGCAGCACTTAACCTCAATGACTGACATTTCGATCCCTAATCAAGCTGTTTACGAAAATTTATTAAGTGCTTACCCCTACTTATCGCTGAGAATACCCAAGTTTGTTTTCTATTTTAGTCAGTGCGTAATGATCGGCACAGGCTTGTAGGGCTGAATGGTCTGTTCTTGTGCTGTACTTCTCTTTTGTTCTTTTGATATAAGTTCTGACAATGTGGAGTCTGTATGGATAGAATTGAGAAATACCAAACGGCAAGAAACATTAGTAGGTGTCATATATAGTCCTCCAAACTGCAGTGGCCATCTTAGACTGGGTGATATGTAACGAGAAGGGAATCATTACCAATCTAGCCATGCAAGACCTGTTTGGGAAGAGTGACCATAACATGATAGAATTTTTTATGAAGATGGAGAGTGAGGTTGTTGATTCGGAGACTACTAGACAATTAATCTAAGGATTGGGAGCAGTTTGCAAAGAAGGACCAAGGGATCAAGTAAGAATGGGAAAATACAGTATGAAAGTAAGCTTACCTAAAGACTGATGCCAAGACTTTCTGTAGATAAGTGAAGAAAAAAAGATTAGTAAAGACAAATGTAGATCCTCTACAGACAGAAACAGGGAAATATATAATAGGGGACAAAGAAATGGCCGAGGAACTGAATACATACTTTGATTCTGTCTTCACGACGGAGGACACAAATCAGGTACCAGAGTTGATGCAGGATGTAAGATTTAGTGAGAGGGAAGAACTGAGGGAGATCAATACTAGTTGAGAAATGGTACAAGGAAAATTGTTGGGACTGAAGGCTGATAAATCCCCAGGACCTGATAATCTGTATCCCAAATATTTAAGAAAATTGCTCCAGAATGCATTGGTGGTCATCTTCCAGGATTCTACTGTCCCTACAGATCGGAGAGTGGCTAATGTCACTCCAATATTTAATAAGGGAGATAGAGAGAAAACATGGAATTATAGACCAGTGAGCCAACATCAAGTAGTGGGGAAATTCTCGAATCCATTGTCAAGGATTTTATAGCAGAGCATTTAGAAAGCATTGAGTTCAGTAAGGTGTTTGAAAGGTTGCCCACAGTAGGCTGGGGTCCAGGGTGTACTAGCTAGCTAGATAGAGAACTGGCTGGACAACAGGAGACAGAGAGTTGTAGTGGAAGGGAGTTTCTCAAAATGGAGAGCAGTGACCAGTGGTGTTCCAGAGAGATCCTTGTTGGGACCACTGTTGTTTGGGATATATATAAATGATCTGGAGGGAGGTATAGATGGTCTGATTAGCAAGTTTGCAGATGACACTAAGATTGATGGAGTAGCAGATAGTGAAGGGGACTATCTTCCCTAGAATAAAGATAGATTGGAGAGTTGGGCGGAGAAATGGCAGCTGGAGTTCAATCCAGGCAAATGGGAGGTGATGCATTTTGGAAGATCCAATTCAAGAGTGAACTATACAGTAAATGGAAAAGCCCTGGGAAAAACTGATGCACAGAGAGATCCCCATTGTTCCCTAAAGTTGGCAACGCACGTCAGTAGAGTGGTCAAGAAGGCATACAGCATGCTTTTATTCATCGGACAGAGTATTGAGTACAAGAGTTGGCAAATCATGTTATGGTTGTACAGGATTTTGGTACGACCAGATTTGGAAACCTGCGTACAGCTCTGGTCGCTACATTACCAAAAAGATGTGGATGCTTTGGAGAGGGTGCAGAGGAGTTTCACCAGGATGTTGCCTCGTATGGAGGGCGCTAGCTATGAAGAGAGGCTGAGTAGATTAGGATTATTTACATTAGAAGGATGGAGGTTGAGGGGTGACCTGATTGAGGTCTACAAAATCATGACAGGTACAGATAGGGTGGATAGCAAGAAGCTTTTTCCCAGAGTTGGGGACTCAATTACTAGGGTTCATGATTTCAAGGTGAGAGGAGAAAGGTTTATGGGAGATATGCGTGGAAAGTTCTTTTTGCAGAGGGTGCTGGGTGCCTGGAACGCGTTGCCAGCAGAGGTGATAAGAGGCGGGCACGATAGTGTCATTTAAGATGCATCTAGACAGATACATGAATGTGCAGGGAGCAGAGGGATACAGATCCTTGGAAAATAGGCAATAGGTTTAGATCAAGCACCTGAATCAATGCAGGCTTGGAGGGCCGAAGGGCCTGTTCCTGTGCTGTAATTTTCATTGTTCTTTGTTTTTTTGTTCTTGGATCAGACAGAGTCAGCATGGATTTATGAAGGGGAAATCATGCTTGACAAACCTGTAGGAAATCTATGAGAATGTAACTAGTAGAGTTGACAAGGGGGAGCAAGTTGATGTAATATATTTGGGCTTTCAGAAGGTGTTTGACAAAGTCTCATATAAGAGATTGATGTACAAGATTAAAGTGCATGGAATTGGGAGAAGTGAATTGAGATGGTTAGAAAACTGGCTGGCATAGAGGAAACAAAGAGTAGGTATTAATGGGTCCTTTTCACATTGGCAGGGAGTAACTAATGGAGTCCTACCGGTATCGTTGCTGGGACCTCAGCTATTCACAGTATATATTAGTGATTTGGATGAAGGAACAAAGTGTAACTTCTCCAGATTTGCAAATGATACAGAGTTGGCTGGGAGGGTGAACTTTGACGAGGATGCAGAGATCCTTCAGCATGATCTCAACAGGTAGGCAAACACAAGAAGGCAGATTACTACCTGAGTGGCTGTAAATTAGGAGAGGAGAGTGCAGCGGGACCTGGGCATCCTTGTGCACCAATTGCTGAAGGTAAGCATGCAGGTGCAGCAGATGGTAAAGAAGGCAAATGGTTTGTTGGCCTTCATTGAGAGAGGTTTTGAGTACAGGACCAGGGATGTGTTGTAGTTATACAGGGCCTTGGTGAGGCCACAGCAAAAATATTGTGTGCCATTTTGGTCTCCTTTTCTGAGGAAGCATGCTGTTGCTCTCAAGAGAGTGCAGTGAAAGTTTACCAGACTGATTCCAGGGATGGCGGGTCTGATGTAAGAGGAGAGATTGATCAGGTTGCGATTGTTTTTTCTGGAGCCCAGACAAATGAGGGGGAATCTCACAGAGACTTGTAAAATTCTAACAGGACTGGACAGGGTAAATGCAAGGAGGATGTTCCTAGTGGTGGGTGTATCCAGAACCAGAGGTCACAGTGTGAGGATTCAGGATAGACAATTTAGGACGAAGGTGAGGAGACAATTCATAGAATCCCTACAATGTGGAAATGGGCCATTCAGCCCAAAAAGTCATCACCATCTCTCAGAAGCACATTCCACCTATTCCCATGCCCCTACCCTTTCCATATAGCCCTATATTTCCCATGGCTAGTCCACCTAACTTACACTTCACAGACACTACGGGCAATTTAGAATGGGCAGTCCACCTATCCACATCTTTGGACTGTGGGATTTAACCTGAGCACCCGAGGAAACCACACAGACATGGGGAGAATATGCAAACTCCACACAGATAGCCACCCAAGGGTAGAGTCAAACCCATGTCCCTGGTGTTGTGAGGCAGCAGTGCCAACTGCTTAGCCACTTTGTTGCCCAAAGAGTGGTGAGCCTGTGGAATTCATTACCACAGGAAGTGGTTGATACCAAAACATTGAATGTGTTCAAGAGGCAGCTGGATATAGCACTTGGGATGAATGGGATCAAAGGTTATGGGGAGAGAGCAGGACTAGGCTATTAAGTTGGATGATCAGCTATAATCATGAAGAACGGCGGAGCAGGCTTCATGGGCAGAAAGACCTCCTCCTGCTCCTATCTTCTATGTTGCCATGTATCTACGTGTCTATTCCTGTGACTGCACTGTCCCTGATTACAACTACATTTCTCTCTATGGCTCCCTGTACAGTGGTGCTTTGGTCAGTTAGCTCATTCCCACTGTAGACCCTGCTGTTGTCTGCACAGGCAGCAAGAATCTCGAATCTGTTAGACAAGCTGAAGGCTGAGGATCTTGCAGCAGTACCCCCTTGGATCCCACTACATGCCTCATCGATAGTTACAACCTCCTTTCCCTGACTGCTGACTGAATTCCCTGTCGTTAATGGATATGTCTGCATCCTGAAACACAATGTCCAGGTAATTCTCCCCCTCTCTGATGTTCCACAGTGTTTGATGCTTGGACTCCAGCTTATCAGTTCTAGAACTGAGCCAAAATTTCTCATGCAACCAAAACTTGCCACAGATGTGGTCACTATGAGCCACATGGGGTCCTCCAGCTCCCACATCGTGCAGGCACAACACATTGCCTGGTAGTGCATCTATATTTTATTTACTTAATTCTTCACTCATGCGTTTTATTTCTTCCAGGCCATTTAAATCTGAAAAAAATATTTCTCCTGTTTACCTTTCATCTGAAAATAATCTATAGCCAAATAAGCACCTACCAATGATGTCCTGCATCTCACTGTTTATTTTGTGCTGGGCCCCCATTCCTGAGTTTCAACTTATCCTGTTAAAAGAGCTTACAAACTTTGAAGCAAAAAAAAGCAGAGCGCCTCTTCTCCTTTGCTCACGAGACTCTGCACTCCCAGAAATACACACTCACGTGGGCTGTATCTCTCTCTGAATGTGATCTCTCCTTACTCATTGTGTGAAGATTAATGATGATGGAGCTTGACATGCAACTGTCAAGAATCGGCAAATCAATTGAACCATAGCTGACTTCAATGGAGCAAGAGCAGAACTGGACAGGATTGATTGGAAGAAGCGTTAGAATCCCCACAGTGTGGAAACAGGCCATTCAGCCCAACAAGCCCACACCAACTCTCCAAAGAGCATCCCATCCAGACTCACTCACCTACCCTATCCCTGTAATCCTACATTTTCCATGGCTAATCCACATAACTTACACATCCCTGGACACGATGGGCAATTTAGCATGGCCAATCCACCTGACCTGCACATCTTTGGACTGTGGGAGAAAAACGGAGCACCCGGAAGAAACCCATGCAGACATGGGGAGAATGTGCAAGCTCTGCAGAGACTGTTGCCTGAAGGTGAAATTGAACCTGCGTCCCTGGTGCTGTGAGGTGCTAACCACTGAGCCACAGTTGAAAAGCAGGATCTTGAGGCTTCTAATCTTGGGATTACTTCCTGTGCCATGGGCTAGTGACACTAGGAATAGGACGATTGTATGGTTAAATACGTGGATAAAGAGCTGTGTAGGAGGGAGGGCTTCACATATGTGGATCATTGGGATGTTGTTCCCACATGTGAAAACAGCGGAAAGGATCAAACAGAATCAGCATGGATTTACAAAAGGAAATCATGCTTGACAAATCTGCTGGAATTCTTTGAAAATATGGCTGATAAAGTTGATGATTGGAAGCAAGTGGATATGGTTTATTTAGATTTTCAGAAAGATTTTAAACTTCTTAACTTGTAAAATTAAAGCATGTGGGATTGGGGATGTGCATTAAGATGGTTAGACCATAAGACATAGGAGTGGAAGTAAGGCCATTCAGCCCATCAAGTCCACTCCACCATTTAAATCATGGCTGATGGGCATTTCAACACCACTTCCCTGCACTCTCCCCGTAGCCCTTGATTCCTTCTGAGATCAAGGATTTGTCGATCTCTGCCTTGGAGGCATCCAACGTCCCAGCCTCATCTGCACTCTGCGGCAATGAATTCCACAAGCCCACCACTCTCTGGCTGAAGAAATGTCGTCTCATTTCAGTTTTAAATTTACCCCCTCTAATTTTAAGGCTGTGCCCACAGGTCCTAGTCTCCCCACCTAACGGAAACAACTTGCTAGCGTCCACCCCTTCTAAACCACACATAATCTTGTAAGTTTCTATTAGATCTCCCCTCAACCTTCTAAACTCTAATGAATACAATCCCAGGATCCTTAGCCGTTCATCGTATGCTAAACCTACCATTCCAGGGATCATCCGTGTGAATCTCCGCTGGACACACTCCAGGGCTAGTATGTCCTTCCTGAGGTGTGGGGCCCAAAATTGGACACAGTATTCTAAATGGGACCTAACTAGAGCCTTATAAAGCCTCAGAAGCACATCGCTGCTTTTATATTCCAACCCTCTTGAGATAAACGACAACATTACATTCGCTTTCTTAATTACGGACTCTACCTGCAAGTTAACCCTTAGAGAATCCTGGACCAACACTCCCAGATCCCTTTGCACTTCTGATTTGCAAATTTTCTCACCATTTAGAAAATAGTCCATGCCTGTATTCTTTTTTTCAAAGTGCAAAACCTCACATTTACTCACATTGAATTTCATCAGCCATTTCCTGGACCACTCTCCTAAACCGTCTGTTTTTGTAGCCTTCCTAATATTTTGATTTCCCAGTGCTGTTGGCCATTTTATAGGCTGTCTCTTTTTCTTTGATATATTTCCTGACTTTCTTTGTCAGCCATGGCTGTCTAATCCCATCCCGGATAATCTTTCTTTTCTTTGGGATGAATCTCTGTACTGTGTCCTCAATTACACCTAGAAACTCCTGCCATTGTTGGTCTACTGTCTTCGCTGCTAGGCTCTGCTTCCAGTCGATTTTTGTCAATTCCTCTCTCATGCCCCTGTAATTACCTTTATTTAACTGTAACACCATTACATCCGATTTTGCCTTCTCTCTTTCAAACTGCAGACTGAACACTACCATATTATGATTGCTACCTCCTAAGTGTTCCCTTACCATAAGGTCTTTTATAAAGTCTGGCTCATTACATAGCACTGAGTCCAGAATAGCCTGCTCCCTTGTGTGCTCCATCACAAGCTGTTCCAAAAAGCCATCCTGCAAACATTCCATGAATTCTCTTTCGTTGGATCCACCAGCAACATTATTCACCCAATTCACCTGCATATTGAAGTCCCCCATGATCACCGTGACCTTGCCTTTCTGACATGCCCTTTTCATTTCGCGGTGCATCTTGCGCCCTTGGTCCTGATCACTGTTAGGAGGTCTGTACATAACTCCCATTATAGTTTTTTTGCCTTTGTCGTTCCTCAATTCCACCCACACAGACTCCACATCTTCTGACCCTATGTCATTTGGTGCCATAGATTTAATTCCATTCTTAACTAACAAGGCAACCCCACCCCCCTCCCACCTCCCTGCCTTTTCGACATGTTGTGAATCCTTGGATGTTTAACTGCCCGTCCTGAGCTCCCTGCAACCATGTCTCTGTGATGCCTACCACATAATAATCATTCAAGAGGATTTGTGCCGTTAATTCATCTACTTTGTTGCAAATCCTACGAGCATTTAGATAAAGTGTCTTAATGCTCGCTTTCTTATCATTATTAGACAGGTTGGAAATCCCAAGATGTCTTAAACTATCCTTCCTTTTTGCGGTATTCCTAGTCTGCCTCGAGCTTAAATCCACCTGTAGACATGCTATCCTGTTGCTTATCTTTCCATTTAACTCCATACCCCCTGTCTCTTTCACTTTCCCTTGCCCCCGACTTACTAGTTGAAAGTCCTACTGACCACCCTATTTATCCTTTTCACTAGTACACTGGTTCCAGATCGGTTCAGGTGGAGACCGACCCAACGGTACAGATCCCCCCAGTTCCAAAACTGATGCCAATGCCCCATGAAATGGAATCCCTCTTTCCCACACCAATCCCTTAGCCACGTGTTTACTTCCCTAACTTTCTTTTCCCTATGCCAATTGGCTCATGGCTCGGGCAGTAATCCGGAGATTATGACCCTTGAGGACCTGTACTTCCAAATCCCTGAACAGGTCCTCTACCCTAGCTTTGCCTATGTTGTTAGTCCCAACGTGGACCACAACAACTGGATCCTCCCCCTCCCGCTCCAATATCCTTTCAACCCGGTCGGAGATGTCCCGCACACTGGCACCGGGCAGGCAACACACCATGCGGGACTCCCGATCCGGCTTGCATAGGATACTATCCGTCCCTCTAATTATAGAATTTCCTATAACAACGACCTGTCTTTTTGCTTCCCCCTCTTGAATGACCTTCTGCGCCACAGTGCCGTGGTCAGCTGGCTCATCCTGTCCACAGTCCTTTTCCCCAACCGTCCAGGGAGCAAGAATCTCATACCTGTTGCTCAAGGTCAAGGGCTGAGGCTCCTGCATTCCTGAACTCTGAATCCCCCTACCTGCCTCACTTACAGTCACACCTTGTCCCTGAACACTTTCTGAATTTGAGTTATTTAATCTACCGGGTGTGACTACCTCCTGAAACAAAGTGTCCAGGTAACTCTCACCGTCCCGGATGTGCCGCAGAGTTTGAAGCTCAGATTCCAGATCATTTACTCTGATCTGGAGTTCTTCCAGCAACCAACACTTGTTGCAGATGTGGTCGCTGCCGTTCACAAAGGGAGCAGCCAGCTCCCACATCATACAGCTACAGCACATCACCTGTCCAGCCATTACTACTTATTTAGTTAACTTTTACAACTTATGTATTAAATGCTTTCTAGTACTTCTCTGCTACACTCTTTTTCAATTAAGCAATTAAACTTTTAATAAATTACACAATACACAAGGATAAAAATTGAAAAGCCTTACCTTAACAACACACAAGAGTCCTTCTTGGTTAGAGCTCCTGCTCTTTCTGCTGCTGGAACAGGAATGGAGGGCTCCGATGGTCAAGGTAGGTATTTGCTAATCTTTAAAGCAGAGACTCACCCACCTGTAGGCCTGTGATCGATGCTCCCGCTCTTCCTGCTGTGAGCCTGTGGACTTTTAATTAGGTTAGAGGAGGAGGGAGGGAGGAAGGGAGACCCTACTGTGTAGGACCTGAGGCTTCGAGATAAGTGCTTAAATAACGGTCGCTTACCTTTCCAACTGCCTCTCGGTTCTGACTTCACTGCCACCCGGCTCCCGCTGCTCTCCGCTGAAGAAAAGGCCGCTGGCTTCGAGGTAAGTGCTTAAATAACGGTCGCTTACCTTCCCAACTGCCTCTCAGCTCTGACTTCACTTTCGCCCGGTTCCTGCCGCTCTCCGCTGAAGAAAACTGGATGGAGAGGAAACAAATAAACAGGCCTTTTTCCAAAAAGCAGGTAATGACTAGTGGAGTACTGCAGGGATTGGCTCTTGGTACCCAGCCATTTACAATATATATTAATGAGCTGGGTGAGAGAACTAAATGTTATATCTCCAAATTTGCAAACGATGCAAAATTGGGCACGAGAGTGAGCTGTGAAAGGGATGCAGAGATGTGTCAGTGTGATCTAGACAAGCTAAGTGCGTGGACAAATGCCTGGTAGATGCTGTATATTGCACATAAATTTGAATTTATCCACTTTTGGAGCAAAAGCAGGAAGGCGGATTATTATCTGAATGGTATGGTGTCCTGTACCTGGGTCTCCTTGTAACTAGTAAATGAAGATAAGCATGCAAATGTAGCAGGTGGCTGTCTCAGGTCACAGTATGTATCCAAGCGGATGTTTTGGATTTGTTTAAATAGAATAAAAAGACTCGACCACAGCAATTTACTTAAAAGTGGGCATTTATTAAGTAATAATAAATGATAAGAGTAAAAAAATGGAAAAGAAAGGCAAAACCAATAAGTCTCACGCAGTTCTGCCCATCAGGAACCCCTCAAATGACAGCTGGCCTGGAGGCTTAGGTTCGTTCCTGGCACCGTTCACAATCCAGTCCGAGGCAAAGTCCTAGTCTCGCATGAAACTCTCTCTCTCTTACACAGTATAACAAACAGCTAGTACAGAAAAACATCTATAGAAGGCAAAACTGCTTGCTAGTACAGAAAACAAATTTTGATTGTGTTGTCTCTGGCAAGTGAGGAGGAGTGTTCACAGGACTCATTCAAGGTCATGCAGCAGTCAAATATTATAAACAATTTTGGCCCTTCAGCCCATCCTATCCAATCCATCCCTGATGATATTTGACAGCTCATAATACAATTGCAAATGCAGACGCTAATCAGTGATAGCCATGCAAGAACATGTAATAAGAGCATGTGACCTATGCCAGAAAATTAATGGTACAGTGAAAATAACTCATTAATATGAATAATATAACAATAGGGTGTATCATCAAATTAATAACCGCAGTGGCCTTTTTTGTGAGATTTTGGTACCGCAGCTGCCAACTGATGATTCATCTGCAGCAGCATCCATCCGTAATAAATTCACATAGTTCTACGAAGAAATCATATCTTATTAGTTTACAGTCTTTGACAACTCACTCTCTTTTCATCAATTTCTCACTGTCTGTACATTCTGGTGACTAGGCAGGTGTTGTGGGTGATATATACCTGCACTTTTCCCCCGTATAAAGGTCGTTGGATATTGTGAGTTTATGGGGATGATGTAATTGGCCACCCCTTTGAAACATTCTACGCATGGGTGTTCCTCCTTTTAGAGTCTGATTATTCAGATTATACAATACCTATGGCAGCATTTTGAACCAAACCTGTAATGTATGATTAGGGGTCAATAATTTAATTTGTTGCTTTAATAGCCCATTCATTCATTCTACAAGGCCAGCTGCTTGAGGGTAATAGGGAATGTGGAACATCCAAAGTATCCCATTGTCTGCAGACCTTTGCTAGACCTGTTGACCTGTAAAGGTTGAGCCATTATCTGATTTTATTTCCGATGGCTCACCATAGTAGGATATCAACCATTCTAGGCCCTTAAAAGTGTTACTGTGATTTGCTTTAGCTGTCAGAAAAGCTAGTAACAACCCAGAGTAAGTGTCTACCATGGTTAACAAATATTGATATCATTGTAATGGCAATGGGCCAACATAGTCAATTTGAGCAGGCTGATTCCCTCACTTGATTTGTGCCATAGGCTTTATCGGCAGTGATGTGTGTCTTATCTATTGACATATCTCACACTTGCCGATGACATCTTTCACTAGATTGGCGGGTAAGTCCAAACCTCAATCTCAGTGATGTGATACCCTAAGTGCCCTGATTTTTCATGAACACATTTTCCAATGTGATACTCTTTGGATGCATCTTCAATTGTTCTGGCTTTTAATATTCTGTCCACGGTATTGTAGTGATCAGCAGATTCTGAACCATCCTTCATATGGACATCAGTTTGTTGCCATAGATCTCTTCCCCACAGGGGCTTTCCAGCAGTATTCCAGTCATGTGACTGCCAGGTCAGCATCCATACAACCATTCCGTTGGCCACCACCCATGAGTCAGTGTAAATGTGCAGACACTGACTCTTCTTCCAGCACTAGGATCACAGCTGCTATCTTGGAATATTGGCTCGATTTTCCCCCATCCCCTTCACTCTGGATATCTGTGTGGAGGGATTAAATGCAGCTGCTTGCCACCACCTTTGGCCATTCTTCTTGGTGGCTGATCCATCAGTGAACCAAGCACAGTGACAAGTAATTTCAGGCAGTTGCTCGAATGGAATGCCACATTGAATGGGAGATGCAGGTGAGGTCTGGTCAGGACTCCGAGTTTGTTTACCTGTTGGATAATCAGCTGTTTGTTTTGGAGTTTGGCAACTCCTTCCTTTCCCTTCTTAGCTAGATCAGCTAGATACCATTTCCAGTTTACAATGGAGCTTTGTTGGGCTCTACTGACCTTTTCACATAGAGTCCCTACAGTGTGGAAACAGGCTCTTCGGCCTAAAAAGCCCACACAGACACCTAGAGCATCCCACCAAGACCCATTCCCTTATAACCTACACATCCCTGAACACTATGGGGAATTTAGCATGGCCAACCCACCTAACCTGCACAACTTTGGACTGTGGACGGAAACCGGAGTACCCGAAGGAAACCCACGCAGACACAAGGAGAATGTGCAAACTCCACACAGACGGTCACGCAAGGGTGGAATTGAACCCAGGTCCCTGGCGCTGTGAGGCAACAGTGTTAACCACACTGAGCCTCCGTGCCACCCCTTGTGGGTTGCAACATCACATAACACCCATATCAAAATTGGGGACTCACATTTGAGGAGCATTTTTGTCCTTACCTGTCTGCTTGTCAGATTCTACTAGAGCCCAGTAGCTGGCCAGAAGTTGCTTTTCAAATGGTGTGAAACACATAGCTGCCTCAGTCAGTTTTCTGGACTCTAAGCCTAAAGGTATTACTTTCCCCTTTGTCTTTGCTATAAGCTCCATTTGGCTACATTTTGTACTCCTGCTACTTGTAATTTAAAGGAAAAGCCAGGTATCCGAGGGGCCAGGGGAAGTGCTAGTGCTACAGCCACTGCTACAGCCTCTTTAAGAGCCATAAATGTTTTCTGTTTTTCATCGCCCCTTTCAAACTGAGCTTTCTTTTGAGTAAACACCCTAGTAAGGTGGTCAAGCGAGGTATGTGTCTGTGCCAGGGTACGATCAGACCTACAGATTTCTGTGCCTTTGTCTTGCTAGTTGAAACATCTATTTCTTGTATTTTATTCTTTACTCTTTCTGGGATGACTATCCAGTTTTGTCCACCGAATGCCTAAAAACTGCACTAATTGTGCTGGCCCCTGGATCTTTATCAGTTTAACTTCCTAGCCTCTGCGTCGCATATGTTATACCCATGTGGCTAGAGCTTCTGCCATCATGATTTTTGGTGGTCCGTGGATCAAGATGTCATCAATGTAATGTGTTACGTGAATGTCAAATGGCAGCACCTGCATGCCGAAGTCCCTTGCTACTAGCCTATGGCAAAAGGTTGGGCTGTGTAGCTGACAGAAGGTATATTGTCAACCTTCCCACGTAAAAGCAAACTGATTGTGATTCTGGGCTACCAGTATCGAGAAAAAGGCATTTGCTAGATAAATAATAGCATACCAGGCATCTGGCCCCTGTGACAAACCTTCTATATAAGTAACCACATCAGGCATGGCCAATGACAGTGGAGGAGTATATTTATTAAGCTACTGTCATTCACCAACTTCCAGCAGGCTTCTTTACTGGCCATACAGGGCTATTGTACACAGATACTGCATGTGTCACAATCCCGCAGACCCTGTAGAGTATCCCCAATTTCTTTGTGTCCTCCCAGAAGACGGGACTGTTTCTTCAAAACCACTCATGTGGGCAGTGGAATAATGAGAGGATCCCATTTTGCCTTGCCAACAGTAACCATCACAGCTCATATACCAAAACACAGTATGCCCAGTGTGGTTTGCAAGGTGGTGTTTCTTAATAAGTCTATACCAATAATATTTTCTGATATAACCATAAGACCATAGGAGTGGGAGTAAGGCCATTCAGGCCATCGCGTCCACTCCACCATTTAATCACGGCTGATGGGCGTTTCAACTCCACTTACCTGCACTCTCCCTGTAGCCCTTAATTCCTTGTGAGATCAAGACTATATCAATCTTTGCCTTGAAGACATTTAACATCCTGGCCTCCATTATGCTGTGTGGCAATGAATTCCACAGGCCCACCACTCTCTGGTTGAAGAAATGTCTCCTCATTTCCATTCTAAATTGACCCCCTCTAATTCTAAGGCTGTGCTCACGGGTCCTAGACTCCCTGCCTAACGGAAACAACTTCCCAGCATCTACCCTTTCTAAGCCATGCATTATCTTGTAAGTTTCTATTAGATCTCCCCTCGGCCTTCTAAACGCTAATGAATACAATCCCAGGATCCTCAGCCGTTCATCGTATGTTAGGCTTACCATTCCAGGGATCATCCGTGTGAATCTCCGCTGGACACGCTCCAGTGCCAGTATGTCCTTCCTGAGGTGTGGGGCCCAAAATTGGACAGTTTTCTAAATGGGGCCTAACTAGAGCTTCATAAAGTCTCAGAAGGACTTCGCTGCTTTTATATTCTAACCTTCTTGAGATAAATGACAACATTGTATTCGCTTTCTTAATCACGGACTCAACCTGCAAGTTAACCTTTAGAGAATCCTGGACTAGCGCTCCCAGATCCCTTTGTACTTCGGCTTTATGAATTTTCTCACCGTTTAGAAAATAGTCCACGCCTGTATTCTTTTTTCCAAAGTGCAAAACCTCACATTTGATCACGTTGAATTTCATGACCCATTTCCTGGACCACTCTCCTAAACTGTCTAAATCTTTCTGCAGCTTCCCCACCTCCTCAGTACTACCTGCCTGTCCACCTATCTTCGTATCATTGGCAAACTTCGCCAGAATGCCCCCAGTCCCTTCGTCCAGATCATTAATATACAAAGTGAACAGCTGCCAACAGCCCCAACACTGAACCCTGCGGGACACCAATTGTAACCAGTTGCCATTCCAAAAAAGTGCCTTTAATCCCAACTCTCTGCCTCTATCAGACAGCCAATCCTCAGTCCATGCCAGTAGCTCACCTCGAACACCATGGGCCCTCACCTTACACAGTAGCCTCCCATGAGGCACCTTATCAAAGGCCTTTTGGAAGTCTAGATAGATAAGATCCACTGGGGTTCCCTGGTCTAACCTACTTGTTACCTCTTCAAAAAATTCTAACAGGTTTGTCAGGCACGACCTCCCCTTACTAAATCCATGTTGACTTGTTCTAATCTGACCCTGCACTTGCAAGAATTTGGGGCGGCACGGTGGCTCAGTGATTAGCACTGCAGCCTCACAGCACCAGGGACCCAGGTTCGATTTCAGCCTTGGGCAACTGTCTGTGTGGAGCTTGCACGTTCTCTCCGCGTCTGCGTGGGTTTCCTCCAGGCGCTCCGGTTTCCTCCCACAGTCCGAAGGTGTGCAGGTTAGGTGGATTGGCCATGCTAAATTGCCCATAGTGTTCAGGGGTGTGTGGGTTATAGGGGAATGGGTCTGGGTAGGATGCTTCAAAGGGCGGTGTGGACCTTTTGGGCAAAGGGTCTGTTCCACACTGTAGGGAATCTAATCTAATCTCATCCTTAACGATGGATTCTAGAATTTTACCAACAACTGAGGTTAGAGTAATAGGCCTATAATTTTCCATGTTTTGTCTTGATCCTTTCTTAAACAAGGGGGGTTACAACAGTGATTTTCCAATTATCTGGGGCTTTCCCTGACTCCAGTGACTTTTGAAAGAACACAACCAACGCCTCTGCTGTTTCCTCGGCCACTTCCCTCAGAACTCTAGGATGTAGCCCATTGGGGCCAGGAGATTTATCAATTTTTAGACATTTTAGCTTTTCTAGCACTTTCTTTTTCGTAATGCCTACCATACGCAACTCTGCCCCCTGACTCTCCTTAATTGTTGGGATACTACTCATGTCTTCCACTGTGAAGACTGACACAAAGTACTTATTAAGTTCCTCAGCTATTTCCTTATCTCCCATCACTAGCCTTCCAGCATCAATTTGGAGCGGCCCAATGTCTACTTTTCCCTCTCGTTTGTTTCTTATGTATGGAAAGAAACTTTTACTATCATTTCTAATAGAACTGGCTAGCCTTCCTTCGTATTTGATCTTCTCCTTCCTTATTTCTCTCTTTGTTATTCTCTGTTTTTGTAGCCTTCCCAATCTTCTGATCTCCCCGTGCTCTTGGCCACTTTATAGGCTGTCTCTTTTTCTTTGATCTATTTCCTGACTTGCTTTGTAAGCCATGGCTGTCTAACACCCCCCCCCCCCCAACCGGCTAATCTTTCTTTGTTTTGGGACTGTACTGTGTCCTCAATTACACCCAGAAACTCCTGCCATTGTTGCTCTGATATGTTGGATATCATTACCGGTACTACTCGTGGGAGTCAGTTCCCAAAGGCCGTTCCAATGCTTATCCCAACTGTCAGTGTTAACACCCCACCAAATCCATTAATTACATGCGTGTCTAAGTGGATTGCCATGTGTAACAGTAGCTTCTGCTCTACTGTCTAAATACAATATCTCTTGTACATTGCCTTTCCTCCAATAAACAGTTATAGGGTCATGAGGCCTTGGGCCTCTGATTATCCCACCCAACAGCCTTCCTCAGATCCCAGAGTCCCAGTCCTAAGTCCCATCTCTAAGAGATCGGCTGACTGGCTCGCCTCAACTGCCGGACCTCCTCCAAGCTAGGGTATAGTAATGATGTGGGAGATGCAATTGTTTGGTTTCTTTTTCTCCTTCCACTTCTGACTTAATCGCTTTTGCTTACCCTTTGGAGAGCAGTGCATCCTCCACATATTGTACTTGGCATCCGTAGATATTTCAACTATTTTACTCCTCTCTATTCCTTCTTTCAATAATGCCACAAATATTTCCCTTCTGGTTATCTTTTGTTTCACCTTCAAACCCACCCCATCTCCACCATGTTGTCCCTGTTTGTTGCTTGCTCTGATGGGCCTCACTCTTTGCTTACGAATCTCCACATCCTCTAACTGTCCTAACAGCAAACATACCCGTCCCACTGTCTGTCTCTGGGCTGGCCCTAATAGGGGCACCTTTTATCCCAGTTTGGACTACTTCGCATTAGCCGGGTCCTCGTTTCCAGCTGTGAAAGCTTCCTGGTCTGGACCCTGAAAGTGAGGAAAATACATACCCGCTTGTATAGCCAAATCCCTCAAATGTTTTATACCTTCTGGTATGCTCTCCCATTTTTTAACATCAACTCCCCAATCTATTGGGGAAGGGTACTTGTTTCCCACTGCTAGTGTGAGTGCATTCCACAATGATCCAGTTTGCCGTGTGCTTCTAAAAACAGTCACATGTGGCTTACCACTTAGTGCTCCCAGATTCCCTCACTCTGTGGCACTCAGCATAATATGGGTGGCACCCTGGTCCCATTATCGCGTCAGCCAAGAGGCCAAGGGCTCACCCGACTTCTGCTTAAAGTACAACCCCAACTCCTGCAATTTGAACACAGAATAATCTCTCACTGTTCTTGAATTTTGTGGATTCTGTCCTCCTACCTATTTTACCTTATTTGTTATTAGGAGTCATACTATGAGTCCTTCTTCTGAGGATGGCTCCAGAAGTAGAACAGCCCCTTTCCCATGCGTCCATTCATACTCTGAATCAGATGATTACCAAATATCTCCATCCCAATGGTCAAGGTCCTGTTGTGAGACTAGCAATGCATGCACTTTGTATCAACTTTCCAGTCGCACCATTTTGCTCTTATTTTTCTGTTGTACCACTGCCAGATGGCATACTACCTGAGATAACAAGGTGTGGAGCTGGATGAACACAGCAGGCCAAGCAGCATCAGAGGAGCAGGAAAGCTGATGTTTCGGGCCCAGACCCTTTTCTGAAGAAGTAGTGGCTGAACAGGTTTTGGGGAGTCAGGAGGGGAGTTACTAATCACTGAGCCCCTGGCCTCTGATTTGCTGTTGTAGCCAAAGTATTTAAATGGATTTCCTAGGTCAGTTTCTGGTCAATGATAACCCTCAGGATGTTGACAGTTTGGAATTCAGTGTTGGTAATGCCACCTGAGTTGAAAAAGGCGATCGTGTGATTCTTTCTTGGAGATGGTCATAACCTGACACTTGTGTGGCACAGATGTTATATGGCACTTGTCAACACAGCCTGGACATCCAGGTCTTGCTGCATGTGGACATGAACTGCTCTAGCATCTGAGGAGGTGCGAATAGTACTTGTGGCCTGATGATGGATGGAAAGTCATTGATGAACAAGGTTGATCCTAGGAAAACTCCTGCAATGATATCCTGGGAGTCAGATGATTGACCTCCAGTAGTCATGTCCCTTTGTGTTAGGTATGACTCCAACTAGTGAAAAATGTTTCTGCTGAAACCAATTGATTCCAGTTTTAGAGATAGTAAGATTCCAGTTTTGCTGGCTGCTTGATGCAATTTCACATGCTGTTTGATATCGAGGACAGTCACCTTTCCTTCACCTCTGGAATTCAAATCTGTCATCCATGTTTGAATGAAGGCTGTATTGAGGTCATGAGCTGACAGACCTTTCAGAACATAAACCATTAGTGAGAAAATTATTCCTTTGCAAGTGCAGCTTCATATCACTGGCCATCCCTTCCTTTGCTAATGATTAAGACCAGACTGATAGGGCAGTAATTGACTGGGTTGTATTTGTTGTGCTTTTTATGCACTGAACATACCTGGGCAAGTTTCCACTTGTTGGGTCGATGTCTGTTTGGCTGTACTGGAACAGCTTTGCTAGGAGCATAATGCATCTGGAACACAAGACTTCAGTACGACTATTGAAATCTTTTCAAGGCATGTAGACCTGAAGCATGCAGTGTCTTCAGTAATTTCTTTATATCACATGGAGTGAATCTAATGAGTTTAACATTTCTATGTGAAGACAGATGCAAATTCTTCAGCCTTGTCTTTTCCACTGATGTGTTTGTCTTCCCCCATCATTTGAGGCTCAGTTTCTTGCTAGTTGTTTAATTGTACACCACCATTCATGATTGAATGTTGCAGGGCTACAGAGCTTAGATCTGATCGATTGGGTAAGGAATGGCTTAACCCTGTCCATTGTAAACATATTTCTGCTGTTTCACATGAAGATAGTCCTGGGTTGTAGCTTTACCAGGTTAACATTTAGTTTTTAAGTACATGTGAACAAAGAAATAAAGCACAGGAGTAGGCCTTTTAGCCACTTGAGCCTGATCCAACATTTAATAAGATCATGACTGATATGATTGTGACTCCAAATCCACGTTCCTGCCTACCTCTGATAATCTGTCTCTCCTCTGATTACCCAGAATCTATCCACCTCTGCCTTTAAATTATGTAAAGACTACTTCTACCGCCTTTCTGTGATTCTTTTCAGGAAAAAATTTCCAGAGACTGATTTTCTTCAAGAAAAACATTTATCTTAGCTTTGTTTTAAATGAGCAACAGCTTACTTTTAAACAGGGGCCTCTGGTCCTAGATTCTCCCATAAGACTTAACATCCTCCTCCCCATCTATTTTCTTGAGAACCCCCAAGATCTTATATGTTTCAATCAGATTTCCTCTTCTAACGCTATTGCATACAAGCCTAGCCTGATCACCCTGACTCAGAGGGAGGTATGTCAGTCAAAACATTCAAGAAGAAACTGGATTATTATCTTGAAAGGAAGAATACATAGGATAAAACATAGGTTTAAACCAGTTTGGCAGGGGGGTGGGAACCAAAGCTACACATCTGAGGGGGGAGGGAGCGTAGTAGTAGATGAGGCAGTGGCAGGATGCAGTGAATCTACTGGGAAGGTTTTTCATGTGATGGAACGAAGGGATCGGTTAAAATGTGTCTGCTTTAACGCAAGGAGTGTCAGAAATAAGAGTGACGAACTTAGAGCGTGGATCAGTACTTGGGACTATGATGTTGTGGCCATAACGGAGACGTAGGTTTCACAGGGGCAGGAATGGTTGCTCGATGTTCCAGGGTTTAGAACATTTAAAAAGAACAGGGAGTGAGGGAAAAGAGGAGGGGGTGTAGCGTTGCTAATCAGAGTGCATCACAGCAAGAGAAATGAAGGTTGCTGAGGAAGGTTTGTCGACTGAGTCAGTATGGGTGAAAGTTAGGAACAGCAAAGGAGCAGTCACCTCATTGCGGGTTTTCTACAGAGCCCCAAATAGCAGTAGGGAGATCGAAGAACTCATAGGCCGGCAGATTGTTGAAAAGTGCAAACGTAGCAGGGTTGTTGTTATGCGTGACTTCAACTTTCCCAATATTGATTGGAACCTCCTTAGTGCAGATGGTTTGGATGGAGCCGTTTTTGTCAGGTGTGATCAGGAGGGTTTCCTTACTCAGTATGTGGACAGGCCGACGAGGGGAGAGGCCATTTTGGATTTGGTGCTCGGCAGTGAGCCAGGACAGGTGTCAGATCTCGCAGTGGGAGAACACTTTGGCGACAGTGACCACAACAGCCTCACATTTACCATAGCTATGGAAAGGGAAAGGAGCAGTTACCAGGGGAAGATATTTAACTGGGGAAAAGAAAACTATGACGCAATCAGGCAGGAGTTGGGAAGTACGGATTGGGAGCAATTGTTCCACAGAAAGGGCACAACAGACATGTGGAGACTGTTTAAGGAGCAGTTGTTGCGAGGGATGCATGAAGTTGTTCCTATGAGACAGTTAAGAAGGGGTAAGATTGAGGAGCCTTGGATGACGGGAAGAGGTGCTTCTCATCAAAAACAAAAATGCAGCGTACGTAAGGTGGAGGAAGCAAGGGTCTAGCACAGCTTTAGAGGAATACAGGCTTGCTCGAAAGGAGCTCAGAAGTGGACTGAGGAGGGCCAGGAGGGGTCACGAGAAAGGCTTGGCAGGAAGGATTAGGGAGAACCCGAAGGCATTTTACTCCTACGTGAGGAGTAAGAGAATGATCAGGGAGAAGGTAGGGCCCATCAGGGATAGCACAGAGAACTTGTGCGTGGAGTCTGAGCAGATAGGGGTAGCCCTAAATGAGTTTTTTGCTTTGGTTTTCACTAAGGAAAGGGACCTTGTTGTGAATGAGAACTTTGAGGAGCAGGGAAACAGGCTTGAACAGATCAAGATAGAGGGAGTTGATGTGCTGGAAATTTTTGCAAACATTAAGATTGGTAAGTCCCCAGATTTATCCTAGGTTGCTCCAGGAAGCAAGAAAGGAGGTTGCTAACCGCTGGCGAAGATCTTTGCTTCCGCACTCTCCACGGGAGTCGTACCGGAAGATTGGAGGGAGGCAAATGATGTTCCTCTTTTCAAGAAAGGGATGAGGGAAATCCCTGGAAATTACAGACCAGTCAGTCTTATGTCTGTGGTCAGCAAGGTTTTGGAAAGAATTCTGACGGATAGGATTTATGACTATTGAAAAAGCATAGCGTGATTAAAGGGAGTCAGCACGGCTTTGAGAGGAGCGGGTCATGCCTCACAAATCTTATTGAGTTCTTTGAGGAGGTCACGAGACAGGTTGACGAGGGTCGAGCAGTGGATGTGATGTACATGGACTTCAGCAAGGCATTTGATAAGATTCTCCACGGCAGGCTGATTCATAAAGTCAGGAGGTATGGGAGGTATGGGGTACAGGGTGATTTGGCTGTCTGGATTCAGAATTCGTTGGCTGACAGGAGGCAGAGAGTGATTGTAGATGGTAAGTATTCTGCCTGGAGGTCAGTGCTGAGTGGTGTCCTGCAGGGCTCTGTTCTTGGGCCTCTGCTCTTTGTAATTTTTATAAATGACTTGGGTGAGGAGTTTGAGGTGTGAGTTAGTATGTTTGCTGATGACACAAAGGTTGGAGGTGCCGTTGATAGTATAGAGGGCTATTGCAGGCTTCAGCGAGACATTGACAGTATGCAGAGCTGGGCTGAGAAATGGCAGATGGAGTTCAACCTGGATAAATGCGAAGTGATGCATTTTGGAAGGTCGAACTTAAATGCTGAATATAAGATTAAAAACAGGATTCTCGGCAGTGTGGAGGAACAGCGGGATCTTGGTGTTCAAGTGCATAGCTCCCTCAAAGTTGCCACCCAGGTGGATAAGATTGTTAAGAAAGCATATGGTGTTTTGGCTTTCATTAACAGGGGGATCGAGTTTAAGAGCTGTGAGGTTTTGCTGCAGCTGTACAAAACCCCGGGTGAGACCACACTTGGAATATTGTGTCCAGTTCTGGTCGCCCTATTATAGGAAAAATGTGGAGGCTTTGGAGAGGGTACAAAGGAGGTTTACCAGGATGCTGCCTGGACTGGAGGGCTTGTCTTACGATGAGAGGTTGACTGATCTTGGACTTTTCTCTCTGGAGAGAAGGAGGAAGAGAGGTGACCTGATCGAGATGTAGAAGGTAATGAGAGTCATGGATAGAGTCGATAGCCAGAGACTTTTCTCCAGGGCAGGATTGACTGTCACGAGGGGTCATAGTTTTAAGGTGTTAGGAGGAAGGTATAGAGGAGACGTCAGAGGGAGGTTTTTCACCCAGAGAGTTGTGAGCGCATGGAATACTTTGCCAGTGGAAGTTGTGGAAGCAGAGTCATTAGTGACATTCAAGCGACTGCTGGACATGCACATGGACAGCAGTGAATTGAGGGGAATGTAGGTTAGGTTATTTTATTTTTGGATTAGGATTAATCCACGGCACAACATGGTGGGCCGAAGGGCATGTGCTGTGCTGTACTTTTCTATGTTGTATGTTTTTAAAAAAGACTGAAAGGACTATGGATGCTGGAAATCAAAAACAAAACCATAAATTTCTGGAAGATCTCTGCAGGTCTGACAGCATATGTAGAGAGAAATCAGAATTAATATCTTGGGTCCAGTAATCCTTCTATGATGAGAAGGTGGATGTGTGGGACTCAGACACTTCTGAGATGCAGCCATTCCATGATTCAATTAAACTATTAATTCTCAACTCTTTAAAGCCTCTAAGCTTTATAAAGTATCACAAAAACTATAGTAAAAAAATTAAAATGAATAAAAAAGCAGACCTCTGACATTACTAAATGTTTGAACCAGAAAATGGTTTCCAGTCTAATTAAGTTCAGAATTAACTTCAGTTCTGCCTTCACTGATGAGAATCATCCAACTCACTTTTAGATTTTACACACCTCTTTAGCATTAGGGACTTGAATTCAGATCTCCTAGCTCAGAGGTAGGGATACTAACACTGCACCACAAGAACCCTTAAAACTCACTTGTACTTTCATTATTTTAAAGTCTTTTTTCCCTTCTTCTTTGTCCAGAAGTGCTCTTATATTCAAATGATTTTTTTTTATCCTTGTCACCTTTAACCACCATCAGTAAATCAGCAATATTTTCCATTTGATTAATTTACATGCAAACATACAATGACATCAACGATAACGGAGAGGTAAGGAGAGGGGGAGGGGATTAAATCAAAATGGAGTTGAATAAACTTATTTGTAAATTTTTTTTAATTTAACTATTTTTCTAATCAACGTATTCAGAGATGTTATTACATACTGCTATAACAGGTGGGACTTGAACCTGGGCTTCCCACCCCACACCACAACTGTGCCAGCTGAAGGTGCACAAGTTCACTTGTGTGGAGTGAAAGCAGTTGTTCGAACACAGCTATTCAAAATCAGCTTCACTATCGCTGTATTCATAAAACATTCAATGGCTCTCAAAATTGTCCAATTTTTCCTAATTTTTCCTTTACAAATAAAGATCTTTAGACACCAAGTTTATAACTTAAACAAAAATTAACAATTTAATACTAATAGTATAACTTTACTTTGTTTATCTGTGTTCTACTAATCTAATTAAAATCTTTAATCGAAAACACAATCTGTTTTGACTATAACCCCACTCACTCACAGACAGATACAGTTAAGAGACAAATTTAAAGAAAGGAATTCAATTTGCCAGTTCAATAAACAGTTTCCAGTTGTGGACGGGCATTCATGAAATCCTTGGACAGTGGGTTGTTCATAGAGACGTGGAGCTGTGTATCTTGCTCGAATTCTGAAGTCACCAGTTAATAATGTTCTTCAGAGAAGGAAATATGCCATCCTCAATTGGACTTGTCTACATCTGACACCAGGCCCACAGCAATGTGGTTGATTCTTAACTACCCTCTGAATTGGCCTAGCAATCTATTCACTTGTACCAATCACTAAGAAGTCTCAAGACGAATCGCCTTGCAATGACTGAGGCACTGGAAATGACAACAGCGAAAACAATCCTGCCAACCCTGCAAAGCCTTCCTTACTTACATCTGGGGGCCAGTGCCAAAATTGGGAAAGTTGTATCACAGACTAGTCAAATAATAGCCTACTCACAGAATCATACCTTACAGACAATGTCCCAGACACCATTGCCATCCCTGGATATGTCCTGTCTCACCAGCAGGACAGACCTGGCAGAGGTGGCAGCACAACGGTATACATTCAAGAGGGAGTTGCCCTGGGAGTCCTCAACATTGACTCCAGACCCCATAAAGCCTCGTTGCTTCAGATTAAACATGGGTAAGGAAACCTCCTGCTAATTACAACGTACCGTCCTCCTTCAGTTGATGTATCAGTACACCTCTATCTTGAACAACACTTGGAGGAAGTGCTGAGGATGGCAAAGGGTACAGAAAGTACTCTGGGTGGGGTATTTCAGTGTCCAACACCAAGAATGGCTCGTCAGCAGTTCTTCTAATTAAGGTGTTCGGGTCATAAAAGACAAAGCTGCTGAGGCTGGGTCTCTTTAGCAGGTGGTGTGGGAACCAGCAAGATGGAAAAACATACTTAACCTCATTCTTACCAATCTGCCAGTTTCAGATGCCTCTGTCCTTAATAGTATCCACGTGGAGTCAATATTCCAGCTTTACATTGAGAATAACCTCCATCATGTTGTGTGGCACTATCACTGTGCTAAATGGAACGGACTTTGAACAGATATAACAACTCAAGATTGGACATCAATGAGGCACTTAGGCCATCAAAGCAGCAGAATTGTACTCCAGCATAATCTGTAACCTCATAGCCTGATGCAGGAGGGCCTATTGTCAGAATAAGGTACCAACATGGTGAAGCCACCAAACAGCATAAGCAGCAAGTGATAGACAGAGCTATGTGATCCCACAACCATCGGATCAGATCTAAGCTTTGCAGTCCTGCCACATCCAGTCATGAATGGTAGTGGGAATTAAACTCACTGGAGGAAGAGACTGCACAAATATTCACATCCTCAATGATGGAACAGCCCAGCACATCAGTGCAAAAGATAAGGCTGAAGCTTTCACAGCAATCCTCAGCCAGAAGTGCTCAGAGGATCTCTGACTCCTCCAGTGGTCCCCACCATTACTGATACCAGTCTTCAGCCAATTCAGTTAACTCTGTGTGATATCAGGTAACAGTTTGAGACACTGGGTACTGCAAAGACTACAGGCTCTGACAACATTCGGGCAATAGTACTGGAAACTTATGCTCCAGAACTTGCTGCTCCCCTATCCAAGTTGTTCCAGTATATTTACAATGCTGGCATCTATCCAGCAATGTCGAAAATTGCCCAGACATGCCCTGTTCATAAAAAGCAAGAAATCCAACGATCGATTATAAGTAATGTGATTGAAGGTCTCAGTAGTGCTATCAAGCAGCATCTGCTCAGCAATAAGCTGCTCAGCAATGCCCAGTTTGGATTCTGCCAGGGCCACTCAACTCCTCACATCATTACAGCCTTGGTCATGGACAAAAGAGCTGAATTATATAGGTGAGGTGAGAGTGACAGCCTTTGACATCAAAGCTGCATTTGACCAAGGTGGCATCAAGGACCACTCACAATACTGGAATCACTGGGTATCAGGGAGCAAACTCTCTTGTGGTTAGAGTCATACCTGCCATATGGGAAGGTGGTTGTGTTTGTTGTAGGTCAATAAACTCACCTCCTGGACGTCTCTGCAGGAGTTCCTCAGGGTGGTGTCCTCAGCCCAACCATCTTCAAATGCGTCTTTAATGACCTTCCCTGCATTATAAAGTCAGAAGTGGGAATGTTTGCTGTTGATTGCATAATGTCCAGCACAATTTGCGACTCCTCAGATACTGAAGCAGCCCTTGTTCAAATGCAACAAGATCTGGACAATATCCAGGCTTGGGCTAACAAGTGACGAGTGGCAAGTAACACTCACGCCACAACATTACCATATGACCACCACCAATAAGAGACAATCTAACCATTGCTGTTTAGCATACAATGGCGCTACTATCACTGAAACCGACTATCAATATCCTGGGGGTTATCATTGACCAGAAACTCAACTGGACTCACCACATAAACACAGTGTTTACATGAGCAGCTTGGAGGCTAGGAATACTGTGGCAAGTAACTGACCTCCTGACTCCCTAAAGCCTGTCCACCATCTACAAGGCACAAATCAGGACTGTGCTGAAATACTCCCCACTTGCCTGGATGAGTGCAGCTCCAATAATGCTCAAGGAAGCTTGACACCATTTAGGACAAAGCAGTCTGCTTGATTGGCACTACACCCACAAGCATCTGCTGCCTCCACCATTGACACTCAGTATCAGCAATGCACAATGTCACTGAATGAGAAGGAAATGTCATCATCAAACTAGGACTCAGAATCATATAGCACTGTTGAACTTTTGAGTGCAGACTGCTGAACTTCAGCAGATCAGATTTAACCTGGTTCTTGAATCTGTCATTGTATGAGGCCAATCAGTGAGCTGTACAAGATGCACCACAGAAACTCACCAAACTTGCTCAGATAACACCTTCCAAACCCATGACCAGTTTAGAACGACAAGGGTGGCATATATACGGGAACACCAACACCTTCAAATACCCTTCCAAGCCACTCAGCCTTGTGACTTGGAAATATATCACCTTTTCTTTGCTGTCACTGGGTAAAAATCTGGGAATTCCCTCCCTAATGGCATCATGGGTCAAACCATAGCAGGTGGACCACAGCAGTTCAAGAAGGCAGCTCACCATCACCTTCTCAAGGCCGACTAGGGGGACAGGCAATAAATGCTGGCCAACCAGTTTTGCCCACATCCCACAATGAATAAATAAATGTAAATAGTTTTAGCACACTCCAAGAAATTTTTACTTATTTCTTTAGGCTGACTTTTTTCTACCCGAGAGCATTCAATTTTGGTAACTGGATAGAAAACAAGAGATCCAGAGAGCAAAATACACCAACAGTTTCCAGAAGCCTTCAAAAATCACACAGCCTCCTGCCAAAAGCCCAGTCATAACTGGTTCACCTTTCTTTCTTTTCCATCAACATTCTTTCTTTGTGGTAGATTGGTTAGCACCAATCCTCCCTTTATTGACCAATTCAGCATCCAACCAGTTGACAGCCCTGAGCATAAAAAGAGCTAGGTGCTGATTTATAGACAGTGTCCTTAGAACAGTAATTAACTAGCATTATTTTCAAGGCCAGGTCCCAAACAACAAACATATATGTCTTTGTTCTCTTCCTTAAAACAAACTGCTAATTCAAAGATTAACTCTGAATCTCAACTCACAGTTCCAAGCCAAAAGAAATGAGAAAACTAAAAGAAAAATAGTGATGGTCTCTCGACAGCAAATAAAGTTATGAAGTGAGACTTGTATAGAATGAAGGCAGCATATTGTTAATAATAATTTGCCTTTACTTGTGGAGCCTAGTATTTGCCACATTAAACATATTTGTAGAACAGAATTACACTGTATAAAAAAGTCTACTATTTGTTGTAACTATAAAGAAGTATTTTAATTGTTGTGGAAGACCATCTATATGGATGAAAGGTGGTGTTTGCTTTTGAAAAAGCTAACTTTTATTTATTGATACTCTCTAGATTAAATTATATTTTTTCTCCTGCAGTGGGAACCTATCACAGTGACCTTGGTTGAGAAAGTTCAAATAATAGCAGTGATCCTTGGTTGCCTTTTTCTGATAGCAAGTGTGACCTGGCTGTTATGGTCAGCATTCAGTCCTGCTGCAATTTGGCAGCGAAGAGACATCTTATTTCAGATCTGCTATGGAATGTATGGCTTTATGGACCTTGTTTGCATAGGTATGTTGGATGCATAAGAATTAAATCAATATTTCTATTAGCTCATTAAAGCTGTAAAATTAGCATTGATAAAAGGGGAGCACGTGTTCATTTGTTCAAAACACCATATTCGCCCAATTTAAAAGTCAAATTCTTTGATCATTTTTTAGGCAAAAACTTCAGACTCACCTTTTTACCTAAATAATATTTTGGAAGGGCTGATATGTCTGTTTGCTTTGAGCCCATGCAATATCCTGTACATGGATTGGCTGGCCTATCTAGGTGAGACCACTGATTGGCCTGTTACTATGACAGATGCAAAAACCAAGTGAGATCTGATCTGCTGAAGTTCAGCAGCTTGCACAAAAAGTTTGACGGTACTAAATAATCCTGAGTCCTAGTTCGATGATTTTTCCTTCTCATTCAGTGACATGGGCTGTGACAGGGCATTGGGCCAAGAAGCATCTACCAAACATGAAGATCAACAGCAGGCTTTCCTGGACAGCGTCTCCTAATAGCTCTGTTTTTACCAATGAGTGTATGAAGGGCAAGTAGTGATGAGAAGAAAGTAGGGTAGCCAATGGACATTCATCCCGAAAAGCTAAGGTCGACTTTTACATGTGGTGTGTGAAAAATTACTAAGTTCTAAGTCAAAGGTCATGGGACAACTTTTATGAGATTGCCTTTCACTTGTTTAGATATGATGCATGAATCAACATTGCCTTAAAATTACAGACTGTGATACATTCAATCACATTATATCATTTAATCGCATTCAGCATTCATCCGTTGTACCATAAATATCATAGAATCCCTATGGTGTGGGAACAGGCCATTCAGCCCAATAAGTCTACATCCACTCTCCAAAGAGCATTCCATCTAGACTTAGCCCCCCCACCCCGTATTTCCCATGGCTAATCCACTTAACCTACACAATCCTGGACCCTTTGGGAAATTTTACATGGCCAGTCCTCTTAATCTGCATATCCTTGGATGGTGGGTGGAAACCAGAGCACCTGGAGGAATGTTGCACCATGGGGAGAATGTGCAATTTCCACACAGAAAGTTGCCGAAGGCTGGATTTGAACCTGAGTCCCTGGCACTGTGAGGCAGCAGTGCTAACCACTGACCAACCAATTTCCAGTTTTATGTTATTAGCTACTAACTTTGCTCAGTGTGGGAGAAGGCAAATTTCGATATTGTTGGCAATAATGCTCTATGTTAATGAATGTTGTCACAGTCCACAGTAACCATTTTCTACTCCCATATTTACATACTTTCTGCCAGAATTTGCTACTGAAATGTGGAAAATCTGTTTGGAAAATCAAAATGCACAAGATACGATGCTACAGCTCTGGATGAAAATATTTAAAATTATTGTACGGCATTAAATTGACTCAGTGGGCGTCCTATCCTCTTAAATAATTTTTTGGAGGAAGAAATATTGAAATGTGGTTTTAAGTTGTTTTTATTGTGGTCTCACTGCTATGGGAAGGGTGTTGTGAAACTTGAAAGGATTCAGAAAACATTTACAAGGATGTTGCCAGGTTTGGAGAGTTTGAGCTATAGGAAGAGGCTGAATAAACTGGGGCTATTTTCCCTGGATTGTCAGAGGCTGAGGGGTGACCTTATAGAGGTTTATAAATTCTTGAGGGGCATTGAAAGTGTGAATAGACAAGGTCTTTTACCCTGGGGTAAGGGAGTCCAAAACTAGAGGTTTAAGTTGAGAGGGGAAAGATTTAAAAGAGACGTGAGGGGCAACTTTTTCATGGAAAGAGTGATGCATGTACGGAATGAGCTGCCAGAGGAAGTGATGGACGCTGGTACAATGACAACATTTAAAAGGCATCTAGATGAGTATATGAATAGGAAGGGTTTAGAGGGATATGGGCCAAATGCTGGCAAATGGGACTAGGTTTATTCAGGATATCTGGTTGACATGGACAAGTCAGACCAAAGGATCTGTTTCCGTGCTATATAACTCTATAATTCTACATAAGAAATTTGAGGTATCCGCATAACATTTTAAAGACGTGTTGGGAAATGTCAATGGATGTTATTTATATGGCCTTCCAGAAGATATTTGATTAATTGCCCTATAGGAATTGTTGGCTAAAGCAACAGAAATCTATAGAAAAGATATATTGGCCTCGAGAGAATTGTCAAATGATAACTCCAATAAAAGTTTTGGTAAAGATCTGTAGGTCGGGTTGTGGATGAGCTTGTTGACTTGCTGCTGAGCTGGCTTGTTTTTGTTCACTGAATGAAAACAAGCCAGCTCGGTGAACAAGTTGATAACTCCGTTTGTTAATGAAAAGGAAAGATTACACAAACTGGGATTGTATTTGCTGAAGTTACAATGTTAGGAAGGATGATTTAACTGATGTTTCAAAATACGTGAGGCACACATAGGTTGGAGAGAGACAACCTCTTCCATTGGGTGTCGGATTGTTGGGATGGCATTGTCTAAAAGTTAGGTTGACGGTGGTGTTGTGGCAATATCATTGCACTCTTAATCCAGAGCCCAGAACAACTGAACACCCCAAAAACCTTCAATTAATCAGGGAGAGCCAGCATGTATTCACGTAGGGAGGTCATGCTGACAAGCCTTATTGAAGTTTTTGAAAATGTGTCTGAGGTAACGGACAGGGGATGATGTTTATATGTATTTCTAGAAGGCATCTGATAAACTCCCACATAAGAGATTGTTAACTAAATTAGAAGCCCATAGATTTGAGGGCTAATTATTGACATGGCTGAGAAATAGGTTGAGTGTCAGGTCATACAAAGTATGGATAATGGCAAGTTGGCATAAACTCAAATTGGCAGGATGTGACCAGTGGTCTCCCACAAGAATCTGTGCTAGGGCCTCAGTTATTCACACTAATGACAGAGGAAGTCATATATCCAAATTTGCTGATGACACAAAGTTAGGCGGCATTGTAGATGACAACAAAAATTTACAAAGGCATATTGATAGATGAGGCGAATGGACAAAACTGTGGCCTATGGACTTCAATGTAACCAAGTGCGAGGGTATCCATTGTGCACCAGAGAAGGATGGATCAGGGTATTTCTAGATCACAGAAATCATAGAATACCTACAGTGCAGAAGCAGACCATTTGGCCCATCAAGTCCACTTCAAATCTGCGAAGAGCAACCCAACTCTACCCTATCCCTGCATTTCCCACCCTAGACACTATGGGAAAATTAGCATGGCCAGTGCACCTAACCTGCACATCTTTGGACTGTGGGAGGAAACCAGAGCAAACCCATTCAGACACAGAGAGAACACGTAAACTTCACAGACAGTCGCTGCCCTCATGGTATGAAGTTAAGTACAGTGGATATCCAAAGTGACCCAGGGGCTCAGGTGAATAGATGTTTAAAATGTCATGAACAAGTGTAGAAAATAATCAAGAAATCTAATGGAGTGCTGGCCTTTATATCTAGAGAACTGGTGCACAAAGATGCAGACATTATGCTACAGATATACAAAGCCCTGGTTAGACCTCACCTTGAGTATTGTGAGCAGATCTGGGCAGATCTAAGGAAGGACATATTAGTACAATGTAGGTTTACAAGACTGATACCTGGACCACAAGGCTTAGGTAATGAGGGGAGATTATACAAACAAGGCCTGTTTTCTCTAGAATTTGGAAAGCTAAAAGTGATCTGATTGGTCTTTGAGATATTCACAGGAAATGACAGGGTAGATAACGATAAACTATTTCCACTGATTGGGACTCTAAAACTAGGGGTCATGGTCTGAGAATTAGGACAGGGCAGCTCAGGAAAGTTGTTAAGAAGTACTTCTGCACATTGTCAGTACTGTTTGGAACTCTGTTCCACAAATGGTACTAGTTGCTGGATCAGCTGTTAATCTTAAATCTGAGATAGATACATTTTTGTTAAGCAAAGGTCTTAAGGAACATCGGCCAAAGGAAGTTATATGGAGAGCCATGAGTCATGATCTCATTGAATTACAGAATATCCTCAAAGGATTGAATAGCCTACTACTGCTCCTATGTTCCTACTAAAACTCAGGGAATTTTGTTTTAATGAACACTCACAGGACATGTGTTCTCTGGCTGGCTAGCATTTATTGCCCATTCCTGTCTGCCCTTGAACTGAGTGGCTTGCTTGGCCATTTCAGACAGCAGTTGAGAAACAACCACATTGCTGCGGGTCAGAGGATGGCAGATTTCCTTGCTTGACGGACACTAGTGAGCCAGACGGGGTTTTCTGACAATTGGCAGAAGTTTCATGATCATCGGTAGGTTCTTAATTCCAGTTTTTTAAAATTGAATTCAAATGTCACCATCTGGCAAGATTTGAACCAGGGTCCCCAGAAAATCAGCTGAGTTCTGAGTTGTAGTGGTAATTCCATCACCACCCCAAAATATGTGTTCAAATCCCACCACTGCACTGTTGCCACGAACGCAACTGGCATGTAAAACAACACTGAGTAATCATAACTGTGAAACTACTGTTGATTGTTGTAAAAACCTTTGTAGTTAATGAACATCATAGAGTTATATAGCATAGAAACAGACACTTTGGCTCACCATGTCTGTGCTGAGCAATGGTAGTAATTGGAACAAGGTCAGCCACATGGATCGTATATAATATGAGTTCCCTGATTAGAGCTGTTAACCTGGTCCAGTCAGGGAAACGTGGCTGACATATATAAACAGGAGTGTCCGGAGTTCTGTTCACTCTAGGAGGCAGGTCTGAGCTAGCTGGACCAGTGTCAAGTACAATGCACATGTAAATAAAGGGGACTTGGTAATGGGATGTCAGACTTCATGGAGTTAGTTTAAAGGTGATGAGAGAAAACATGCTCCAGAAGAGATTTGTTTTCAACAGTCGTCTTTGAGTTGGAGTAGGCATTTCTGGCATCATGCCATTATTTGGGAAACTTGACTCATTCAATTCTGCCATATGTGGAAAGAGTACTTTTTTTCAGGCAAGTGAATTGGGACAGATAAAAAGCAACTAGTAATTCTCCTGAAGACTTATGGACCCATAGATTTTGTGGTTTTTAGGAGCCTAACATTTCCTGAGGCACCACATACTAAAATGTGTCAAGAGTTAATGGATTTAGTTAAGGTATATTACAAACCCAAACAACCTCTAATTCTGAGATGCTATCATTTTTACTTGGCAGCTTGTGAGCTAGGGGAATTGGATCAGGATTTTTGATGCAGTTAAGACGACTGGCATGTGACTCTGGTTTAACACATAATGAGATGCTGAGAGATATTTGACATGGGATTAATGATGTAACCATGCAAAAGCGCCTATTAGCTGAAGCCCAACTGGACTTCAAATAGGCACTACAACTGGCTTTGTCATTCAAAAATGCAGCAAGTGGAGATGTGAGTTACAGGGTATGCTGATGGAAGTAGACATTCTTACCAGGCCAACTGAGCTTGGGGGTAATTGCATAGCCTCACTCAGGACCTGTCCTGAACAGAGGGACTCTAGGCCAGCCCTCGACCCCAGGTTAATCCCAAAGCAGAGCCAAGCCTCGGCCAAATACTTAAAATTTTCTTCAGGCTGGCAGACCATTATTGTTGCTGACAGTATGCAAACTTGAAAGGAGTTCCATAGGCCTGAATTGTGTAAGAGAACCCATAGGCCGGTATCCAGGAGAATGCACACCCTGGAAAGTTCACCTACAGCTGGTTTGGAACCATTAACTTGGACATCCAAATCAGAACCTATCAAAATAAATGTTTTGTTAAATGGCCATACAGTGCAGCTGTGTCAGTGATTGTGGAACCAGTCTTACCAAAATTCGTCCTACACTCCACCCCCCTCAAGCTTGAGTAAGACCTCGGCCAGGCTGAGAACCTGTACAGATTAAGGATGCAAACTTTGCTTCTGGGCTCTTATGAGAAGCAACTGGTTCAGTTACCACTCATTGTAGTAAAAACCTCAGACCCAGCCTTTGATGGAGCAAAGTTGGTTGAGAAAGATTCAACTTACGTGGCTCCACATTTTTCGCTTTGAAGATGGCTACCTGAGTGAAGTCCTAATTAACTACCCAGAGGTTTTTCATGAAGGGCTAGGGACTATCAAAGGGGCCAAGGCCACTTTACATGTTGAGCAAGAAGCAATTCCACAATTCTTCAAGGCCCGCCCAGCGCCATTTGCTTTACGTGCAAGTGTAGAGACAGAAATCAGAAGTTGGAAAGCAAAGTAATCATTAACTTAGTACAGCTTTAGGAATGGACAGCACCAGTCATACTGATTGTGAAGTCCTATGCGTTGGTTCACCTTTGTGCGGATTTCAAACAGTTTTTTGCTGTTGGATAAATACTCAATCCTTTGCATAGAGAACTGAAACGCAAAACTGGTGGGGTGGCTGTCCTTCATAAGGCTGGACTCATGTCCGCCATGTGTACCTGGAATTATGATTGGACAAGGATCCCAGAAGTATGATACAATTAATACCTAAATGGTTTGTATCAATATACAAGACTGCCTTTTGGGGTATTATCAGCCTGTGCCATATTCTAATAGATGATGGAGAACATCTTATTGGTCTGCCCCAGATTGCCACTAGTCTGGATGTCATGCTAATAACCAAGAAGAACAATAAAGACTGTTGAGAAAACTTGGACGTAGTACTTAAATGTTTCTCCAGGTGAGGATAAGCCTTAGGAGGGAAAATGCATGTTTTAGGCACCCGAAGTGACCTACTTGAGCTGTAGAGCCAACAAGATTGGGTTATACCCATTGGAAGGTAAAATGAAGGCAAACAAAGGCATCCCAGCTCCCACGTCAGTACCAGAGTTTACATTTTTCCTCGGATTGGTGAATTATTACAAAAAATTCATATGTAACCTGGGCTTCATCCCGCCACCCTCACATCTACTGATAAAGGGACAGCCTTGGAAATGCTCTCATAGCCAAGATGTAGCGTTTGAGGAAGTGAAGAAGCAGCTATCGTCATCTAAGGTGTTGGCACACTATGGTCCCAACCGAGGTGTCATGCTGACATGCAATGCCTCCCACTACAATATTGGGGTGGTGTTGGTTAACCGGTGGCCCAGTGGAGAGGAACACTCGATAACGTATGCTTTCTGAATTTTAGCTGATGCCAAACAAAAATATGCCCAGAAAGAGCAGAAAGGTTTGGCAGCCATCTTTGGTGTGAGGAAATTCAACCAATACCTTTAGGAATCTAAATTTGTAATAGTAACAGATCACAAACCCCTGCTTGGTCTACTTTAAGAGGATAGGGTTGTGCTGCGCATATCTTCAGGTCAAATTCAGCGGTGGGCTCTTATTCTGAGTTTGCACAATTACAAGTTGGAACACCATCCAGGAGGCAAAGTAGTGAATGTGGATGCTTTGAGCTGCCTCCCACCGGCAGATGTGCCACCAGTGGTGCTGCCACTGGAAGAGTCTATTTTAGTTTTAAACTTTCTTGACACCCTTGCAACTATCACTGACAATACCAGACAGTGGACATAAAAAGATCCCATCCTGGAAAGACTGAAATGGATGGTGGTGATGGGGAAGACAAAAGAGCCCTCACACCCAGACCCAGCAAGACCAGATCACCGTAGAGGATGGTATATTGTTATGGGGAGTAAAAGTGATTGTTCCAAACAAAGGTTGCTGCCAGATACTGGCTGAAGTCCACCAGAGTCATCCAGGCATTTCAAAAATGCTCGGTCGTTAGCACTGTTGTCTCATATTGCCAGGGACCTGGGTTTGATTCTAGCCTCGGGCAGCTGTCTGTGTGGAGTTTGCCGTGTCTGCGTGGGTTTCCTCCGGGTGCTCCAGATTCCTCCCACAGTCCAAAGATGTGTACCCTAGACAGACTGGCCATGCTAAATTGTCCATAGTGTAGATTAGGTGGGTTGTATGAGTCGGTGGGATGCTCTGAGTGTCGGTGTGGACTTGGTGGGCTGAAGGGCCTGCTTCTACGCTGTAGGGATTTGATGATTGAAAAATGAATATATTCGCGAGAAGTTATGAGTGGTGGGCAGGATTAGATGCCAACACAGCATTGGTGAGGTAGGCCCCAGAATGCCAACTGGGACAAAAAATATATCAGCAGTTCCACCACCTTCATGGAAATGGCTGGATAAACCGTAGACTTAGTTACAAGTTGACTATATCAGTCCTTTCATTGGTTCTGTGTTTTTAGTCATTGTGGACGCCCATTCAAAGTGGTTGGATGTGCATAGATTTCACTCGTCAAATATGGGGACAACTCTTGGGGGTGTAGGTCACCGACAACAGGTAATCATTTACCAGCAGGGAATTTGAGTATTTCCTAATGCTGAATGGCATTCAACATGTTAGGACAGCTCCATGCCATATATCGTCCAATGATCTGGTGGAAAGAGCAGTCCACACTTTGAAGGCAGGCTTAAAGAAACAGCTGACATCTTCACTTGAAACCTAACTATCCCAGTTCTTGTTCGATTCTAAGACCACCCCTCAAGTGACTACAGGGAGAGCTCCAACAGAATTGCTAATGGGGAGAATACTCCACACCAGGTTAAACCGGATCGTCGTGGACCTGTTGGAAGCGGTGTGAAATGGCATCAGGAATGTCGATGCCTGACATAAGACTCCTCTAAGCGAAAAAAAGCAATTTACATCAGGAGACAAACTTTGGTGCCAATCCAGGAATGGCCCTGGGTTAGAGGCATCATTCATGTGAGGTGATGTCCTGTGACATACAACGTTCTGGCAGGAGATGTGGTCCTGACAAGCAAGTGGACCACATGAAAGCAGCAACCTTGTAAATAGAGCAAGACCAACACATACTCAGCTGCTCTGAACATCTGTCATGGCTGCCAGAACCAGTGGCTTCACCCCCTCTGCCTAGCTTTGAAGAAATCTCTGAAGACATGGCAGATGATGCTGCCTTGATACCATTATCACCTGAAGAAAAAGATGAATTTAGGTTGAGACAGTCCAGGTACAAGAAGCAGGCTACGGTCCAGTACATGCCACTAGTATCCGAGGCAGAGTTGGAGGACTCAGACCTGATATGAATATGTCCCAGGAATAGTTAGAGGAAAAAGAATAGGCCTACGTCCCAGGACTTAGACAGGGAGAGATGTAGTGATTGGAACGATGTCAGTCACGTGGACCTCATTAAACATGAGTTCACTGATTGGTCATGTCAACCTGGTCCAAACAGGGAGCCATCTCTGACAGATAAAAACAGGAGTATCAAGGGTTCTGCTCACTCTAGAAGTCGGCTCTGTGCTAGCTGGACCAGTATCAAGTACTATGTACGTATAAATAAAGGGCGACTTGGTGGTGGGATATTGGCCTGTGTGGAGTTATTTCTCCAACAGACTCCAAACTACACTAATCCTAATTATCCACTCTGGGTCCATAGCCTATTATGCCCTGGTATTTTCAGTGCTCCACCCAATGCTTCTTAAATGTTGCAAGAGTACTTCCCTCAATCGTCCTGTCAGGTAGCATGTTCATATTTCTATCATCCTTTGGGTGATAAGTTCTTTCTTCACATCTCCTCAAAACTATCTACTCCTCCCCATAAACTGTGCCTTCTGCTCTTAGACACATCTTCCATGAGTTTGTTTATAAAATGCCGTGGTCATTTTTCTTCGTCCTATCTGCCTATCTGGTTTGTTGACCCTTTTTAGGTCCATTGTACCCTGAAGGTAGCAACACGGGTGGATAGAGTGGTCAAGAAGGCATATGGCATGCTTTCATTCATCGGACGGGGTATTGAATACAGAGTTAGCAGGTCATGTTATAGTTTGATAGAACTTCTGTTCGACCACATTTGGAAATATTGTGTACAGTTCTGGTCGCTACATTACCAAAGGATGTGGATGCTTTGGAGAGGGTGCAGAGGAGGTTCACCAGGATGTTGCCTGGTATGGAGGGCGCTAACTATGAAGAGAGGTTGAGTAGAATAGGATTATTTACATTAGAAAGACAGAAGTTGAGGGGTGACCTGATTGAGGTATACAAAATCATTAGACGTATAGACAGGGTGGATAGTAAGAAGCTTTTTCCCAGAGTAGGTTACTCAATTACTAGGGGTCACAATTTCAAGGTGAGAGGGGGAAAGTTTAAGGGAGATATGCATGGAAAGTTCTTTACGCAGAGGGTGGTGGGTGCCTGGAACACGTTGCCAGCAGAGGTGATAAGAGGCCGGCACGATAGCATCATTTAAGATGTATCTAGACAGATACATGAATGGGCAGGGAGCAGAGGGATACAGATCCTTGGAAAATAGGTGACAGGTTTAGATAGAGGATCTGGATCGGCACAGGCTTGGAGGGCTGAAGGGCCTGTTCCTGTGCTGTAATTGTTCTTTGCCCTTATTTTTTATAAACCCCTCTGGACTACCTATAGTTCTGAGGGCTTTCCCTGTTTTTAGTATGCTGTACCCGACATATGCATCTTTCTCCTTCTTTATCAAACTCTTGATATACCCAGAATCCAGGGTTCCCTGGAGTTGTAGCCCTTGCACTTCACTCTTAAAGGAACACGCTGGCTCTGAATTCTCACTATGCTGGTTTGAAACTTTAACTCTCAATTTCCAAACGTAGATTTACCAGCAGGTCCCAGTCTATTTTTGCCAGAACCCGTCTAATGATGTTGAAATTGGCCTTCCCCAGTTTACACACAATTCTGTACTATCCTTTAACCCTTCCTGTATTAACTTTGAAACATCCAGATGGTCACCATTTTCAAAATGCTGCAACTTCAACAACTTGACTAACTTCATTCCCTAGGATTGGATCCAGCACTGACCCATCTCTCGCAGGACTATCTGCACATTGGCACAAAATGGTCTCCATGGATGCACTTTAAAACTTCAAACCCAACAGGTCTTTTTGCACTGAGATAATCCCAGTTAACATTAGCACGTTTGAAGTCCCTACAACTATAGAATAGATCACAGAATCACTACAGTGTGGAAACAGGCCCTTCGGCCCAACAAGTCCACAACAACCCTCACAGCATCCCACCCAGGCCCATTCCCCATAACCCACCTAATCTACACATCCCTGAACTCTGTGGAAAATTTAGCATATAACCCTGTTTCTTTCACACTTTTCTGTGACTTGCTTATATATCTGCTCTAGTATCTTCCTCTGACTGTTGGGAGGCCTGAAGTATAATCCCAGCAAGGTAATCACCCCTTTTTTTGACTTCTAACCTCTACCCATATGACTCATTTGAGGGCCCTTCTAGGATATCTTCCCTCATTGCTGCAGTGATGTAGCATCTGAAGAGCATCCTACTCAGACCTACCACCACTACCATTTTATAACCATGAATGTTTTAACAATGCCAAATTCTAACGTCCTGCCTTGCAATCCACAAGTATTTTACTCAACTGCACAACACCTCCCCCTTAAGAAATGATGAAGAGATGGCTTTTTCTTTCTGAAATCTTAACAGCATTATTACTAGATACATGGGTCATTAGCCTCGGGTTACACATTCTATATACATTCATATCAAACATCGAACACTCGTTTCTATCCGTTATACACATTTTCTTTTTAAACCTGCAATAACACATCTGCCATTACATTTTCGTGACCAGCAACATATAAATCTGTAACTGGGGAGGTGATGGTCTAGTGGTATCATTGCTGCACTGTTAATCCAGAGACCCAGATAGGACCCCAGGTTTGAATCCTGCCCTGGCAGATGGTGGAATTTAAATTCGGTAAATATCTGGAATTAAGAATCTAATGAAGACTGAAAGTTGATTGTTGAAAAAGTCTGTCTGGTTTAGGGGAGGAAACTGCTATCCTTACCTTGTCTGGCCTACATATGACACCAGACGCACAGCAATGTGATTGATGCCTAACTGCCCTCTGGACAATAAGGGATGGGCAGTAAATGTTGCCTATGAATGAAAATGAAAAAACATTAAATATTTCTAACTTAAGACTGCAATGAAATAGTCTAGTGTATTTTTTTCTAAGCTCATTAGAATCACAGAATCGTTACAGTGTGGACAGAGACCTTTCGGCCCATCAAGTTACATTGGCCCTCTGAAGAACATCACACACTTACCCCTGCAACACCATATTTCCCATGGCTAAATCACCTAGCCTGCACATGCTTGGACCACAGGAGGAAACCAGAGCACCCAAAGGAAACCCACAGAGACTCGTAGAGAATGTGCAAATCCCACACCAAAGGCCACCCAAAGCTACAACCGAATGCAAGTCCCCGGCGCTGCGAAGCAGTATTGCCAACCACTGTGCCACGGCACCGCCCTCATAGAACACAGAACAGTACAGCACAGGAAAGGGCCCCCTGGCCCACAATGTTGTGCCAAACATGCCAAATGAAACTAATCCCTTCCACCTGCCCTTGGTCCATATCCCTCCATTCCCTGCACATTCATGTGCGTATCTAAAAGTCCCCCAAACGCCCATATTGTATCTGCCTCCACCACCATCTCCTGCAACATATTCCAGACTCTGATCAATTTCTGTTTAAAACAAATCTGCTCCCGACATCTCCCTTGAACTTTCCCCCTGTCACGTTAAATACAGGCCTCGTCACATTAGACATTTCAACTCTGGGAAACAGATTCCCACCATCAACCCCACCTGCACATCTCATAATCCTACAGATTTCCATCAAGTCTCCCCTCAGCCTCTGCTGCTTCAGAAAAAAACAACCTGAGTTATCTGCTAATGTCCCAACTATTTCAATCTTTGCCTGTCATATTTACCTAACTAATGACTTGATGGAGGTGTACAAAATGATCAGCGGTTTAGATAGCCCGGACAGCCACAGACTTTTTCCTAGGGTGGAGGTAGCTATTACGAGGGGCCATAGTTTTAAAGTGAGTGGAGGTAAATATAGGGGAGATGTCAGAGGTAGGTTCTTTACTCAGAGAGTGGGAGGGGCATGGAATAATCGCTGGAGAGGGTAGTGGAGTCGGCTGAACATTCATGGAATGTTTACAGGATGGCTTTTGGGAATAGCTTGTGATGGACCCCGTAGGAGAGCAGGCTATTCTGGACTTAGTGCTATGTAATGAGCCAGACTTTATAAAAGATCTTAAAGTAAGGGAACACTTAGAAGGCTGCGATCATAGTTCAGTCTGCAGTTTGAAAGAGAGAAGGCAAAATCAGATGTAATGGTGTTACAGTTAAATAAAGGTAATTACAGGGGCATGATAGAGGAACTGACGAAAATCGACTGGAAGCAGAGCCTACCGGGGAAGACAGTAGACCAACAATAGCAGAAGTTTCTAGATGTAATTGACAACACAGTACAGAGGTTCATCCAAAGAAACAAAAGATTATCCGGGGGGAGGAGGGGGCACGGGATTAGACAGCCATGGCTGACAAAGCAAGTCAGGAAATGTATCAAAGGAAAAGAGACAGCCTATAAAGTAGTCAAGAGCACTGGGAGATCAGAAGATTGGGAAGGCTACAAAAACAGAGGATAACAAAGAGAGAAATCAGGAAGGAGCAGATCAAATATGAAGTTAGGCTAGCTAGTAATATTAGAAATGATAGTAAAAGTTTCTTTCGATACATAAAAAAAAAACGAGGGGGAAAAGTAGACATTGAGCCACTCCAAATTGATGCTGGAAGGCTAGTGATCGGAGATAAGGAAATAGCTGAAGAACTTAAGTACTTTGCATCAGTCTTTACAGTGGAAGACATGAATAGTATCCCAACAATTAAGGAGAGTCAGGGGGCAGAGTTGAGTATGGTGGGCATTACAAAAGAGAAAGTGCTAGAAAAGCTAAAATGTCTAAAAATTGATAAGTCTCCTGGCCCGGATGGGCTACATCCTAGAATTCTGAGGGAGGTAGCTGAGGAAATAGTGGAGGCTTTGGTTGTGATCTTTCAAAAGTCACTGGAGTCAGCAAAAGTCTCAGATGATTGGAAAATCGTTGTAACCCCCTTGTTTAAGAAAGGATCAAGACAAAAGATGGAAAATTATAGGCTGATTAGCCTAACCTCGGTTGTTGGTAAAATTCTAGAATCCATTGTTAAGGATGAGATTTCTAAATTCTTGGAAGTGCAGGGTTGGATTAGAACAAGTCAGCATGGATTTAGTAAGGGGAGGTCATGCCTGACAAACCTGTTAGAATTTTTTGAAGAGGTAACAAGTAGGTTAGACCAGGGAACCCCAGTGGATGTTATCTATCTAGACTTCCAAAAGGCCTTTGATAAGGTGCCTCATGGGAGGCTGCTGTGTAAGGTGAGGGCCCATGATGTTCGAGGTGGGCTACTGGCATGGATTGAGGATTGGCTGTCTGATAGAAGGTGGAAAGTTGGGATAAAAGGCTCTTTTTCGGAATGGCAGCCGGTGACAAGTGGTGTCCCGCAGGGTTCAGTGTTGGGGCCGCAGCTGACCACTTTATATATTAATGATCTGGATGAAGGGACTGGGGGCATTCTGGCAAAGTTTGCCGATGATACGAAGATAGGTGGACAGGCAGGTAGTACTGAGGAGTTGGGGAGGCTGAAGAAAGATTTAGACAGTTTAGGAGAGTGGTCCAGAAAATGGCTGATGAAATTCAACGTGAGCAAATGCGAGGTTTTGCACTTTGAAAAAAGAATACAGGCATGGACTATTTTCTAAACGGTGAGAAAATTCATAAAGCAGAAGTACAGAAGGATCTGGGAGTGTTGGTCCAGGATTCTCTAAAGGTTAACTTGCAGGTTGAGTCCGTGATTAAGAAAGCGAATGTAATGTTGTTGGTTATCTCAAGAGGGTTGGAATATAAAAGCAGTGATGTGCTTCTGAGACTTTATAAAGGTCTAGTTAGGCCCCATTTAGAATACTGTGTCCAATTTTGGGCCCCACACCTCGGGAAAGACATACTGGCACTGGAGTGTGTCCAGCGGAGATTCACACAGATGATTCCTGGAATGGTAGGTTTAACATACGATGAACGCCTGAGGATCCTGGTTTTGTATTCATTAGAGTTTAGAAGGTTGAGGGGAGATCTAATAGAAACTTACAAGATAATGTATGGTTTAGAAAGGGTAGATGCTGGGAAGTTGGTTCTGTTAGGCAGGGAGACAGGGACCCATGGGCACAGCCTTAAAATCAGAGGGGGTAAATTTAAAACGGAAATGAGGAGACATTTCTTCAGCCAGAGTGTGGTGGCCCTGTGGAATTCATTGCCATGGAGGCCGGGACGTTAAATGTCTTTAAGGCGAAGATTGATAAATTCTTGATCTCACAAGGAACTAAGAGTTATGGGGAGAGTGCAGGGAAGTCAAGTTGAAATGCCCATCAGCCATGATTAAATGGCGAAGTAGACTCGATGGGCCGAATGGCCTTACTTCCACTCTTATGTCTTACGGTCTTATGGCCTCATTAGGGGCATTTAAGCGTCTATTAGATAGGCATATGGATGATAGTATAAGGTTGGGATGGAGGTTAGAAAGACATTAGACTTAGGGTAAAAGTTTGGCACAACATCGTGGGCCAAAGGCCCTGTATTGTGCTGTACTGTTCTATGTTCTATGTTCTTGTCTTTAAATCTTTCCAAAAATGTCAAAGGGTACACAACCATCTCTGATTTTTTTGCAACATAAACATTAAAATGTTCTAAGGCTAGCACCAAATTCAATAACTCTTTTTCAGTGGTCGAATATTTTCTCTGATGGAAATTGAGTTCCTTTGAAAAATAACCAATTGGCCTTTCAGTTCTGCAATGATCCTCCTGTAACAACACAGCTGCAACCCCTGCATCTTCCTGGAACAGCACAGCTCCAACCCCTACATCCTCCTGTAACAACGCAGTTCCAACCGCTACATCGCTTGCGTTGATGGCGACTTTAAAAGCTTAAGAATTTTGGCATGGCAAAAACTGGTACGATAGCTAACACTACTTTTACATTCTGAAATGCTTCCTGGCATTTTTCTATCCACCGAAATTTCATGTTCTTCTTCAACAAATCCATCAGCATTGCCACCATAGAACATAGAACAGAGAACAATACAGCGCAGAACAGGCCCTTCGGCCTCAATGTTGTGCCAACCTGTGAACTAATCTAAGCCCATCCCTCTACACTATCCCATCATCATCCATCTGCTTATCCAAGGACTGTTTAAATGCCACTAATATGGCTGAGTTAACTACATTGGCAGGCAGGGCGTTCCATGCCCTTACCATTCTCTGAGTAAAGAACCTGCCTCTGACATCTGCCTTAAATCTATCACCCCTCATTTTGATGCTATGCCCCCTCGTACAAGCTGACGTCATCATACTCGGAAAAAGACTCTCACTGTCCATCCTATCTAATCCTCTGATCATCTTCTATGTCTCTATTAAATCCCCTCTTAGCCTTCTTCTCTCCAATGAGAACAGACCCAAGTCCCTCAGCCTTTGTTCATAAGGCCTTTACTCCAGACCAGGCAACATCCTGGTAAATCTCCTCTGCATCTTTTCCAATGCTTCCACATCCTTCCTGTAATGGGGTAACCAGAACTGCACGCAATATTCCAAGCGAGGCTGCAGTAACGTTTTGTACAATTGCAGCATGTCATCACGGCTCCAGAACTCAATCCCTCTACCAATAAAACCTAACAAACCATAAGCCTTCTTAACAGCACTGTCAACCTGGGTGGCAACTTTCAGGAATGTATGTACATGGACACCAAGATCCCTCTGCACATCCACACTACCAAGAATCTTACCATTGACCCAGTATTCTGCCTTCCTATTATTCTTCCCAAAGTGAATCACCTCACATTTATCCGCATTGAACTTCATTTGCCACCTTTCAGCCCAATTCTGCAGTTTATCCAAGTCTCCCTGCAACATTCTTCCACACTCCACTGACTTTAGTGTCATCTGCAAACTTGCTAAGCCATCCAGCTATGCCTGCGTCCAAGTCATTTGTAAAAATGACAAACAGCAGTGGTCCCAAAACAGATCCTTGAGGCACACCACTAGTAACCGGACTCCAGGCTGAATATTTTCCATCAACCACCACTTGTTGCCTTCTTACAGAAAGCCAGTTTCTAATCCAAACTGCTAAATCACCCTCAACCCCGTGCCTCCGCATTTTCTCCAATAGCCTATCATGTGAAACCTTATCAAAGGCTTTGCTGAAGTCCATGTGCACCATGTCAACTGCCCTACCTTCATCCACATGCTTGGTCACCTTCTCAAAAAACTCAATAAGGTTTGTGAGACACGACCTGCCCTTGATGAATCCATGTTGACTATATCCAATCAAATTGTTGTTTGCTAGATGATTATAAATCTTATCTCTTATAATCCTTTCCAAAACTTTTCCTACAACAGACGTAAGGCTCGCAGGTCTATAATTATATGGGTCATCTCTACTGCCCTTCTTGAACAAGGGCACAACATTTGCAATCCTCCAGTCCTCTGGTACTAAATCTGTAGACAATGAGGACTCTAAGACCAAGGCCAAAGGCTCCGCCACCTCCTTCCTAGCTTCCCAGAGAATCCTCAGAAAAGTCCCATCTGGCCCAGGGGATTTATCTACCTTCACACCTTCTAGAATTGATAACAGCTCCTCCTTACTAACCTCAACCCTTTCAATTCTAATAGCCCATAACTCAGTCTTCTCCTCTACAATATTCTCCTTTTCCTGAGTGCTACTAAAGTTTGGTACAAATTTCCTGTAGAATCTGCTCAGTCTCAAAAATCATGGCATCTCCTTCTTCGAGGATGGTCTTACAAATACCTTGATGGCCTTCGTCTTCGCGTTCCTCGGTGTCTTCCATCCGTGTCCAATATTGTGTCCCAAGAATCTCACTTCTGCTTTGGTGAATTCTGTCTTTGCCACATTTATGACCAACTCTGTCTTCTATACTGTCTCAAAGAGCGCATCCAAATGTGCCATGTGATCTGCCCACAAGTGACTAAAGTTTACTGTCATCTATATAGATGGCACAATTAGTGAATCCAGCCACAACTCTGTTCATAAGTCTTTGAAATGTCGCTGGTACATTTTTCATTCCAAAGGGCATCACTTTAAATTGATACAGCCCATTTGCAGTTACAAATGTAGAAATTTCTTTCACTTTGACTGACAAAGGTACTTGCTAGTAACCTCAAAGTAAGTCCAACTCTGTGATGTAAGTGGCTCGTCCAACTTTTCTGATTTCGTCACAGCATTGACGTTCTGATAATCTATGTAGAATTGTTCAGTACCATTAGGTTTGGGAACCAACATGATCAGTGAACTCCACTCACTTTAACTTTGCTCAATTATGTCATGTTGGAGCATTGCTTCCACTTCCTTCTCTACCTGTGCTGCTTTGAGAGGATTCAGCCTGTAGGGTGATGTTTTACTAGAACAGCATTCCCCCGCATGTACTATACTATTAGTCCTCCCTGTTCTATTTCTACATATATCCTCATAGTGTTGCAACAAGCTTTACAATTCAGTTCTCTGTTCCTGAGCTAGATTATCCCATTCTTAGCTTATCCCATTCTTCCTTGTTATTCAATTTATTCTGGGGCACATCAAAATGCAAATCATTTGGATTTGATTCCTCATTCTGAGTGGCAGTAACTGGTATGTTTCTTCAGTTCCCTTTCCCTGTCATAATAAGATTTCAGCATGTTCACATACATAATCAATAAATGTTTTTACTCTCTGGCATCTTTACCAAATACTTTACCTGGCTTCTTCTCAATCTGATGTGGACCACAAAACCTTGCTTTGAAGGGATCTCGTACCACTGATAACAACAACACATACAAATTTTAGATTTCTTATCTGCTTCTTGCTTTATTAGATGCTGTGCCACCTTAAGATCTTATCTAGCTAATTCACGTACTCAGTTTAATCCTTATCTCACCTCAGATACATAATCTAACTGAGATCTCTGACTTTGGACTCATCAACTTTTCCTTAATTAATTTTAAAGGCCTTCTTACTTTTTGTCTGAATATCAATTCAAATGGAGTAAACTGATTGGATTCATTTGGAGCATCTCAAATAACAAATACTGTAAACGGGATATCTTTATCCCAATCATTTGGGTAATCCTGGAAATAAGTCCTCAGCATCGTCTGTCGGGTCTGATGCCACCTTCCCTATGCTCTCTGGTATTCAGGATGGTACGCACTTGATTTAAAGTGTTGGATGCCTAAATTATCCATGACCTTCTTAAACAATTTAGCAGTAAAATTGGATCCTTGGTCTGATAGAACCTCCCTGGCTACCCCATAATCATAGAATCTCTGCAGTGTGGAAAGAGGCCCTTTGGCCCAACAAGTCCACACCGACTCTTGGAGCATCCTACCTAGACCCATCCCCTTAAAACCTACCTAATCTACACATCCTTGAACACTACGGTCAATTTAGCATGGCCAATCCACCTAGCCTGCACATCTTTGGATTGTGGGAGGAAACCAGGGCACCCGGAGGAAACCCGTGCAGGCACAGGGAGAATGTGCAAACTCCACACAGACAGTCGCCTGAGGGTGGAGCCGAACCTAGGTCCCTGGTGCTGTGATGCTGCAGTGCTATCCACTGAGCCACCATACTGCTCTAGATTTACCTATAATGGGTAAAGAAAGCAAGAAACTCTTCCATAACTTTTTTTGCCTTGTCATTCCATAATGGAATTGTTTCCAGAAATCTGGTACTCACATCCATTATTGTTAACAAATACTGGTTCCCATTTTAAGTTTAGAGGAGCTACACAATCAACCATAATTTGCATGAAAGGTTGTTCAAATGTGGAACTGGCATAAAGGTGCTGGTTTTGTTACTACCTGTGTCTTTCCCACCATCTGACACATATGGCAGGTACCACAAATTCGACCACATCTTTATGTAATCTAGGCCAGTAGAAAAGCTTTTTTTAAAAATCTTAGTCTGAGTCTTCCTCACTCCTAGATGACCTCTAACAGGTAATTTATGCGCTACCTGCAGTACTTATTGTTTGTATGCTACCGGCAATACAATCAGATGAACTTCCACCGATTCCTCCTCTGCATCAATCTGCCAAGGTCTCCATTTCTGCCTTAAGATTTTATCCTTAATATAATAGCATTCTGGAATACATTTTGAATCCTTTTCCAAGTAGGCTTTATGTTTTTTTTATTGTCTCATCTTTTTGTTGTAATTCCATTAGTCTTTCAGAACCAAACACCCCTGCCTGATCCTTTACCTGCTAAGATTCTTCCTTTACCATTTCATCAGCCGACTGGACCTCAACTCATTCATCTTTCTCTTTGGTTTTCCCTTCTTGCTTTAACTTATGTCTATCAGATCTTGTCACCACTCAGCAAGGAAAAATTCCAGAGTATTTTTCTTTTAATTTTTCAGTTTCTGGTTTTCTTTCGGCATCTCCACTACAATGTGTATCACTCCCACCTTTGATCTGGCTAGGTCGTTTCCAAGAACAAACTGTATTCCTAAAATAGACAGTCTTTCAATCACTCCCACTGTCACTTCCCCAGTATTGATTGGACTTTGCAGCCTTACCTTATACAGGGAACACTAAATCTTTTTCAATTTATTGCATAGATTATCACTCTCTCAGGTAACATTTCAGAACAAGTGCAAATACTTTCATCTCTTACCATTAAAGACCATTATTTTAACTTCTTTACCTTCTCTGCCTGTTCTTCTTGAGTGAACCTTATTCACAGAGGGGAAGTCTTTGAAGAGATTGGACACTATCTTACTTTCCACCCTGTGACTACATTGTCCACTGACCTGCAACGCAAAGAACAAAGAAAATCACAGCATAGGAACAGGCCTTTCGGCCCTCCCAGCCTGCGCCAATCGAGATCCTCTGTTTAAAACCTGTTATCTATTTTCTAAAGAACAAAAAAACTTCTCGACCTCTCTTGGGCTCTCCTTCATTGCCTCAACTAATCCCACTGGTTTAACCTCTTTTACCATGTCCTTTTCTCCCCAGTGCTTCTTCTCATCCACCAGAACTGTGACATTGTGTGTCCCACATTATTGCAGTGAAAACACCTGAGGTCTTTCACCTCTTTTCCATCTTATTGGGTTTATTTTTCCACATGTGGTAAACTGTTCTCAGTATGATGTACTTTTTGTTTTTCGTTGCCAGTCTCTATCACTCGCAGAATGAAATTGCTGTCGGAAGTTATATTTTGATTTATGCACAAATGCATTTTCGTCTACTATCTGTGCAGCTCTTCTTGCTGTTTTAACTTTCTGTTCCTTCACATGAGTTTTGTAAGATCCTCATATGTCTTCTCTATCATTAATGCTGTCACTCATCTATCGAAGTTGCTGTGTTTAATTCTTTCAAATTCAACATAAGTCTGACATGCTTTCTTCCTTATATTTCTGAACTGTTATCTATATACTTCGAGTCCCAATTTGTAGGCTCTCAAAATAGCCTGTTTTATTTTTTCATCTTCTCTTGACAGCTCCTCTGACAGTGCTGTAACACCTCATTAGCCCTGCCTACCAATTTGGTCTGAATTAACATTATACACACAGTTTCTGGCCAGTTCATTTGGTTAGCCAATTTCTCAAAGGAAATGAAAAAGGCTTGTGCATCATTTGAATTTTGGTAGTGTTTTGACACATTTGTGTAGATCCTTATCAGGTCTTTCTACCTTTAGTTCCATCATTTTAAGTCAGCTATCCTGTTTAATTAGCAACGTCTAAAGTTCAAACTCTCTCTTTTTCTTTCTCATATTCAAGCTGCTTCATCTTTTCCAACTTGAACATTCTTTCCTTTTTTTCTCTTCTGATTTAATCTGCAATTCAGTCTCACTCTCTTCTCCAATTTTTCTCTCTTTCTTTGTAACTGCTTGTAACTGTAATTCAAACAGTTCCCTTTCCCTTTCAAGCTGCTTCATCTGCAATTGAATTCTAGCCATTTCCAAAGAGTCTGATAGCCTTTCCAACAAATTTAAATGTCAAGCTATTGATGTAATTACCTCATTTTTTTCAATCACAGACAAAGGCAACCCGAACTCCAGCTTATCTGCCAATTCCAGCAGCTGTTCCTTGCTCAACTTTTTATAAAGCACCCAAAGTCACTTACTCCGCCCTCCAAAAACTCATATTCATTGAAAGAGCCATTACCTCACGTTTGATTTAACGAACCACAAGTAACCGAAATTAAACAGATTTTCCACTTCTCATCTAAGTTTTATTTAAAGATCTAGGACACCAAGCGCCAAGCCTGTTTAAATCTGCTCCCACCTTTCGTACCCCAAATCTGTTCAAACTTGTCCAGATCCATTCAGATTTATTCAAATCCCGTACTCGATCCAGCCAGATCCTGGACTTGAGTCCCGAATCTGTCATGAATTGGAGGGTGACCCCCACTCTGATCACTAAAACCGAAGCACCCAGAAAAGATTGCCTCGCCTCATAATCTGTTAAAGGAAGTATGAAAAGTGGTATAACTTGCCTCTCACTCCCCAATCTGTTATGAAGGAGAAGCTAAATGAACAGTCACTCTATAATCACCAAGTAACAATTTGCATATCTGACTCTAAAAGTGAACAAGTTAACAGAACGACTAACAAATCCCTTAATAACTAACTAATTCTGAATCAATCAAAATTGTAATGGCCTGCTGCTCGAATAAATACAAGTTTCACTTATATAAACCAACTAAATAAAGAAAAACTTAAAACTTAGTCTCTGGAAATTACAGTCAGGATATGTCTTCTGGAATGTTCTGTGTCTTCTCCACTGTTCTTCACTCAGAAATGCCTTTCTCCGTCAAATTCTCATGTCAGGAATATTAGCTAATCGTGCAATTACACTTTTGGTTATTAGATTTAGATTAGATTAGATTAGATTCCCTACAGTGTGGAAACAGGCCGTTTGGCCCAACAAGTCCACAGCAGACCTTGAAGCAACCGACCCAGACACATCCCCCTATAGCCCACACCCCGCTGAATACTATGGGCAATTTAGCATGGCCAGTCCACGAGTGCACAATCCACCGAGGTTAAATGATGGATAACAAAGTGTGAAGCTGGATGAACACAGCAGACCAAACAGCATCTCAGGAGCACAAAAGCTGATGTTTTGGGCCTCGACCCTTCATCAGAGAGGGGGATGGGGACAGGGTTCTGGAATAAATAGGGAGAGAGGGGGAGGCGGACCGAAGATGGAGAGAAAAAAAGATAGGTGGAGAGGAGAGTATAGGTGGGGAGGTAGGGAGGGGATAGGTCAGTCCAGGGAAGATGGAAGGTCAAGGAGGTGGGATGAGGTTAGTAGGTAGGAAATGGAGGTGCGGCTTGCGGTGGGAGGGAGGGATAGGTGAGAGGAAGAACAGGTTAGGGAGGCGGGGCAAGCTGGGCTGGTGGTATGTGAGAACGAGGGGGATCCTCTTGGGGCGGTTTGGACCTACACAGGCCCCAAAGCCCACCTCTTCCTCCGTTACATTGATACCTATACAGGCCCCAAACCCCACCTCTTCCTCCGTTACATTGATGACTCTATCGACGTCGCCTCTTGCTCCCCAGAGGAGCTCGAACAGTTCATCCACTTGACCAACACCTTCCACCCCAACCTCAAGTTCACCTGGGCCATCTCCAGCACATCCCTCACCTTCCTGGACCTCTCAGTCTCTATCTCAGGTAACCAGTTGGAAACTGATGTCCATTTCAAGCCTACTGACTCTCACAGCTACCTAGAATACACCTCCTCTCACCCACCCTCCAGCAAAAATTCCATCCCCTATTCCCAATTCCTCTGCCTGCACCGCATCTGCTCCCAGGATGAGACATTCCACTCCCGCACATCCCCGATGTCCATGTTCTTCAAGGACCGCAACTTTGCCCCCGCAGTGGTCGAGAACGCCCTTGATCGCGTCTCCCGCATTTCCCGCAACACATTCCTCACACCCTGCCCCCGCCACAACCGCCCCAAGAGGATCCCCCTCATTCTCACATACCACCCCACCAACCTCCAGATACAACGCATCATCCTCCAACACTTCCGCCATTTACAATCCGACCCCACCACCCAAGACATTTTTCCATCCCCACCCTTGTCTGCTTTCCGGAGAGACCACTTTCTCTGTGACTCCCTTGTCCACTCCACACTCCCCTCCAACCCCACCACTCTCGGCACCTTCCCCTGCAACCGCATGAAGGGCTACACTTGCCCCCACACCTCCTCCCTCACCCCCATCCCAGGCCCCAAGATGACTCTCCATATTAAGCAGATGTTCACCTGCACATCTGCCAATGTAGTATACTGTATCCACTGTACCCGGTGTGGCTTCCTCTACATTGGGGAAACCCAGCGGCGGCTTGGGGACCACTTTGCAGAACACCTCCGCTCGGTTTGCAATAAACAACTGCACCTCCCAGTCGCGAACCATTTTAGCTCCCCCTCCCATTCCTCAGATGACATGGGCCTCCTGTAGTGCCACAATGATGCCACCCGAAGGTTGCAGGAACAGCAACTCATATTCCGCTTGGGAACCCTGCAGCCCAATGGTATCAATGTGGACTTCACAAGCTTCAAAATCTCCCCTCCCCCCACTGCATCCCGAAACCAGCCCAGCTCGTCCCCTCCCCCCACTGCATCCCGAAACCAGCCCAGCTCGTCCCCTCCCCCCACTGCATCCCGAAACCAGCCCAGCTCGTCGCCTCCCCCCACTGCATCCCGAAACCAGCCCAGCTCGTCCCCTCCCCCCACTGCATCCCGAAACCAGCCCAGCTCGTCCCCTCCCCCCACTGCATCCCGAAACCAGCCCAGCTCGTCCCCTCCCCCCACTGCATCCCGAAACCAGCCCAGCTCGTCCCCTCCCCCCACTGCATCCCGAAACCAGCCCAGCTCGTCGCCTCCCCCCACTGCATCCCGAAACCAGCCCAGCTCGTCGCCTCCCCCCACTGCATCCCGAAACCAGCCCAGCTCGTCGCCTCCCCCCACTGCATCCCGAAACCAGCCTAGCTCGTCCCCTCCCCCCACTGCATCCCGAAACCAGCCCAGCTCGTCCCCTCCCCCCACTGCATCCCAAAACCAGCCCAGCTTGTCCCCGCCTCCCTAACCTGTTCTTTGTCTCACCTATCCCTTCCTCCCACCTCAAGCCGCACCTCCATTTCCTACCTACTAACCTCATCCCGCCTCCTTGACCTGTCCGTCTTCCCTGGACTGACCTATCCCCTCCCTACCTCCCCACCTATACTCTCCTCTCCACCTATCTTCTCTCCAGCTTCGGTCCACCTCCCCCTCTCTCTCTATTTATTCCAGAACCCTCTCCCCATCCCCCTCTCTGATGAAGAGTCTTGGCCCGAAACGTCAGCTTTTGTGTTCCTGAGATGCTGCTTGGCCTGCTGTGTTCATCCAGCTTCACACTTTGTTATCTTGGATTCTCCAGCATCTGCAGTTCCCATTATCCCTTGGTTAAATGATGGTTATCTTGAGAGCTTAGAGAGTTGTGTGACAGCCAATGATGTTCTGTTTAGACCTGATAGGTTGTTTACTCTATTAGATAGCAGTTGCTTTCACACCAACTTTCAAATACAACTCCTTTTATACCCTTGATGACCTATCAATGTCTTACATTAGGATTGGTCCTGATTTGTCAAAACCGTCCAATTTAAATTTAATTTTTTTTGTCTCTAAGTGCCTTGTTTAAATTATTTGGCTGATATTCAAATTGGTTGCCTTAATAACAAAACAAGACTACTGCCTGAATTGCTAACCATTAGCCTTTTGATACAAATGTTTCAATTTCAGGAACTCTTTGTGCCTGCTGCAGCGTGCAGACTTTCTTTGAATCCCCAAGCCTAGGAGAAGTATATCATCTTTTTAAAGCGACCGTGCAATCTTTTCCCCTTCCATTTTACAATATTTTGAAAGCACCAACATTTTAACATCCTGCCTCCCAACCCACAAGTATTCTACCCAACTTCTCAACAATGATCACAATACAGTTGGATCATTCTTTGAATTCATTTATGTAGATTGAATGATGGAAGTCCCAATAGTACAAGAGTTCCAATAAACCTGTGAAGTACGACTCCCCTTTCAAAGCCATATTGACTTTGAATTATGATTTTCTAAATATTCTACAACTACTTTAATATTGAATTCTAGTATTTCTCAATGATAGACATTAGGCTAAAAAAACTTGAATAGAGGTGATATATTTGCAATTTTCTAACCTGTTGAGGACTTTTCCAAAGGATAAAGAATTTTGAAGGATAGTACTAGCCCATTGCATCGGAAATCATTTCTTATGGGAGCCTGGAGTGCAGATCATCAGACCCAAGGAGCCAGGCGGCTTAAGATCCAGTAGTTAATCCATTATTTTTTCTCTGGTGATAGTGATTGTTTCAATATCCTCCATCCATTTTGCCTCTTGATTTTCCACTATACTTGGGATACTTTTTCTGTCTTCTGGTGAAGATGGAATCAAAATACTTGTTCAAAGCTGCTTCAATTTGCTATTAATTCCCATAAACATAGGAATGAATGAGTAAAGCTACTGATACTGATAGTTACCTAATTAAAAACCTAATACCATTATCCTTCCTGTCTGAGCCCAAGGCACAAGTGTGGGATTGAGACACATTTCCTGTTCAGGAGCTAAAACTTGTATCAGTTTTTCAGATTTATTAGGTTATTTTTGGAATACTGCATTCAGTTCTAGTCTGCCTGCTGTGGGAAAGGTGTTGTGAAACTTTAAAGGTTCAGAAAAGATTTACAAGGATGTTGCCAGAGTTGGAGGGTTTGAGCTGTAGGGAGAGGCTGGGGCTATTCTTCCTGGAGCATTGGAGGCTGAGAGGTAATATTGTGGAGGTTTATAAAATCATGGGGGGCATGGATAGGATAGCCAAGGTCTTTTCACCCGGGCAGGGGAATTCAAAACTAGAGGGCATAGGTTTAAGGTGACGGGGGAAGATTTAAAAGGAACCTAAGGGGCAACTTTTTCATGCAGAGGGTGGTGCGTGTATGGAATGCGCCGCTAGAACAGCATCTGCCGGTCTTTTGGCTTTTAGACCACTTGGAATACAGGGAGAAACAGCCATTTGGATACAGAACTAATACTAAGGTAAAAGTCAGAGGTTAGTGGTGGACACCAGTGACCAGTGGTGTGTCACAAGGATTGGTGCTAAATCCACTGCTTTTCGTGTATATAAAATAATTTGTATGTGCACATAGCTGGTATGGTTAGCAAGTTTGCAGATGACACCAAAATTGGAGGCGTAGTGGACAGCGAAGAAGGTTGTCTTAGGATACAACGGAATCTTGATCAGATGGGCTAACAGGCCAAGGAGTGGCAGTTGGAGTTTAATTTAGATAAATGCTGCATTTTGGAAAGATAAATCACGGCACGAATTATACACTTAATGGTAAGGCTCTGGGGAGTGTTGCTGAACAAAGAAACCTCGGAGTGTGGGTTCATAATTCCTTGAAAGTGGAGTTGCAATTAGACAAGATAGTGAAGAAGGCATTTGGTATGATTGCCCTTATTGGTCAATGCATTGAGTTGGAAGGTCATGTTGCGGCTGTACAGGACATTCGTTACGCCACTTTTGGCAAACTGCGTGAAGAATGTTGTGAAACTTGAAAAGGTTCAGAAAAGATTTGCAGGAATGCTGCAGGGTTGGAGAGTTTGAGCTATAGACAGAGGCTGAACAGACTGGGGCTATTTTTCCTAAAGCATTGGAGGCTGATGGATGGCCTTATTGAGGTTTATAAAATCATGAGGGCATGGATAGGATTATTAGGTCTTTTTCCCAAGGTGGGTCCAAAACTAGAGGGCATAGGTTTAAGGTGAGAGGGAAAAGGTTTGAAAGGGACCAAAGGGGCAACATTTTCATGCAGAGGGTGGTATGTGTATGGAATGAGCTGCCAGAGAACGTGGTGGAGGCTAATACAATTACAACATATAAAAGGTATATGAAAAGGAAGGGTTTAGATTGTTATGGCCAAATGCTGGCATATGTGACCTGGTTTATCTATGATATCTGGTCAGCATGGACCAGTTGGACTGAAGGCTCTGTTTCCATGCTGTACATCTCTGTGACTCTATGATAGGAAGTGGTGGAGGCTGCCACAATTACAATATTTAAAAGGCATCTGGATGGGCATATGAATAGGAACAGTTTAGAGGGATATAGGCCTCATGTTGGAAAATGGGACTAGATTAATTTAGGATCTGGCCGGCATGTACAATTTGGACTGAAGGTTCTGTTTCTATGCTGTATGTCTCTATGACTCCATGACTGTATTATTATGGTGTAGACAGAGACCTCTCAGCTTATCTGCACAAGGTCTCCAAGTGAGCACAATAACTTGTCATCATAATCCCACCCTTTCCACAACACCTTCTATATTATTTCTATTTAAATAATCAATTAACCTTTTGAGTAACCTCTTGAATGCCTCAGTTGAACTTGTTTCCATTTCCAAGTAGTGCATTACATACCTGATCCACTTGGTGTGGGGAAAAGGTTATTTTTAACGTTGCATTTATACTAATTTCTCAAATTACATTAAATTTCTTTCTTCTTGTCGATAAATCCCTATAAGGAGGATGTTTCTTCCTGTCTACTTTTTCCAGGTCACTCATTATTTTAAAACCTTCAAACAAATCTCCTCTTAGTCTTCTCCAGTCTAATTAAACATAGAACATAGAACATTACAGCGCAGTACAGGCCCTTCGACCTCGATGTTGCGCTGACCTGTGAAACCAATCTGAAGCCCATCTAACCTACACTATTCCATTATCATCCGTATGTTTATCCAATGACCTTTTAAATGCCCTTAAAGTTGGCAAGTCTACTACTGTTGCAGGCAGGACATTCCACGCCCTTACTACTCTGTGAGTAAAGAACCTACCTCTGACTTCTGTCCTATATCTATCACCCCTCAATTTAAAGCTATGTCCCGTTGTGCTAGCCATCACCATCTGAGGAAAAAGGCTCTCACTGTCCACCCGATCTAATCCTCTGATCATTTTGTATGTCTCTACAACTCGTCTCTTAACCTTCTTCTGTCTAACAAAAACAAGCTCAAGTCCCTCAGCCTTTCCTCATAAGAGCTTCCCTCCATTCCAGACAACATCCTAGTAAATCTCCTCTGCACCCTTTCCAATGCTTCTACATCCTTCCTGTAACGTGGCAACCAAAACTGTACGCAATACTCCAAGTACGGCCGCACTAGAGTTTTGTACAGCTGCAACATGATCTCATGGCTCCAAGACTTAATCCCTCTACCAATAAAACCTAACACACTGTACACCTTCTTAACAACCCTATCAACCTGGGTGGCAACTTTCGGGGATCTATGTACATGGACATCGAGATCTCTCTGCTCATCCACACTACCAAGAATCTTACCATTAGCCCACTACTGTGTATTTCTGTTACTCTTTCCAAAGTGAATCACCTCACACTTTTCTGCATTAAACTCCATTTGCTACCACTCAGCCCAGTTCTGCAGCTTATCTATGTCCCTTTGTAACCTGCAACATCCTTCCGCACTATCCCCAACTCCACCGACTTTAGTGTCATCCACAAATTTACTAACTCATCCTTCTATGCCCTCATCCAGGTTATTTATAAAAATGATAAACAGCAGTGGCCCCTAAACAGATCCTTGCGGTACACCTCAAGTAACTGAACTCCAGGATGAACATTTCCCATCAACCACCACCCTCTGTCTTCTTACAGCTAGCCAATTTCTGATCCAAACCGCTAAATCACCCTCAATCCCATGCCTCGGTACTTTCTGCAGTAGCCTACCTTGGGGGACCTTATTGAATGCTTTACTGAAATCCATATACACCACACCAGTCACTTTACCCTCATCCACCTGTTTGGTCACCTTTTTAAAGAACTCAATAAGGCTTGTGAGGCCCGACCTACCCTTCACAGTGTTGACTATCCCTAATCAAGTTATTCCCTTCTAGATTATTATAAATCCTATCTCTTATAATCCTCTCCAACACTTTACCCACAACCGAAGTAAGGCTCACTGGTCCGTAATTACCAGGATTGTCCTCTTCTTGAACAAGGGGACAACATTTGCTATCCTCCAGTCTTCTGGCACTATCCCTGTCGACAATGACGACATAAAGATCAAAGTCAAAGGCTTTGCAATCTCCTCCCTAGCTTCCCAGAGAATCCTAGGGTAAATCCCATCCAGCCCAGGGTACTTACCTATTTTCACACTTTCCAGAATTGCTAACACCTCCTCCTTATGAACCTAAATCCCGTCCAGTCTAATAACCTGTATCTCAGTATTCTCCTCAACAACATTGTCTTTTTCCTGCGTGAATGCTGACAAAAAATATTCATTTAGCGCCTCTCTTATCTCTTCGGACTCCAAGCACAACTTCTCACTACTATCCTTGACTGGCCCTAATCTTACTCTGGTCATTCTTTTATTCCTGACATACGGATAGAAAGCTTTAGGGTTTTCCTTGATCCTACCTGCCAACGGCTTCTCGTGTTCCCTCCTGGCTCTTCTTAGCTCTCTCTTTAGGTCCTTCCTGGCTAACTTGTAACTCTCAAGCGCCCTGAACCTTCACGCCTCATCTTTACATAAGCCTCCTTCTTCCTCTTGACAAGAGATTCAACTTCTTTAGTAAACCACGGTTCCCTCGCTTGACCACTTCCTCCCTGCCTGACAGGTACATACTTATCAAGGACACGCAGTAGCTGTTCCTTGAACAAGCTCCACATTTCAATTGTGCCCAGCGTCTGCAGTTTCCTTCCCCATCCTATGCATCCTAAATCTTCCCTAATCTCCTCATAATTGCCTTTCCCCCAGCTATAACTGTTGTCCTGCGGTATATACCTGTCGCTGCCCATTGCTGAAGTAAATGCAACCGAATTGTGGTCACTATCACTAAAGTGCTCACCTACCTCCAAACCTAACACCTGGCCTGGTTCATTACCGAGTACCAATTCCAATGTGGCCTCGCCTCTTGTTGGCCTAACTGCATACTATGTAAGGAAACCCTCCTGCACACATTGGACAAAAACTGACCCATCTAAAGTACTCAAGCTATAGCATTTCCAGACAATATTTGGAAAGTTAAAGTCCTTCATAACAACTATCCTGTTACTTTCACTCCTATCCAGAATCATCTTTGCAATCCTTTCCTCTCCATCTCTGGACCTTTTCAGAGGCCTATAGAAAACTCCCAACAGGGTGACCTCTCCTTTCCTGTTTCTAACCTCAGCCTATACTACCTCTGCCATCGTAATACTGTCCTTGACTAACAATGCCACACCCTGGAACCTGCAACAACCATTCCTGTCCCTGCTCTATCCATGTCTCTGAAATGGCCACAACATCAAAGTCCCAGGTATCAACCCATGCTGAAAGTTCACCCACCTTATTTCGGATGCTGCTGGCGTTGAAGTAGGCACACTTCAAACCACCGTCCTGCCTGCGAGTACACTCCTGCGACCTTAAAACCTTAATCATGTCCTCACTACTCTCAACCTCCAGTACATTGGAGCTACATTTCAGGTTCCCATCCCCCTGCTGAATTAGTTTGAACGGTCCTGAAGACCATTAGCAAATTCCACCCCCCCTCCCCCGTCCCCAGGACATTGGTACCCCCCTGGTACAGGTGTAGACCATCCCATTTGTAGAGGTCCCTCCTTCCACAGAATGAGCCTCAATTATCCAGGTACCTGAATCCCTCCCTCCTGCACCATCCCTGTAGCCGCATGTTCAACTGCTCTCTCTCTCTCCCTATTCCTTGCCTCATTGGCACATGGCACGGGTAACAAACCAGAGATAACAACTCTTTGTTCTAGCTCCAAGCTTCCACCCTAGCTCCTTGAATTTCTGCCTTACATCCCCATCCCTTTTCCTACCTATGTTGGTGTCTATGTGGACCACGACTTGGTGCTGCTCCCCCTCCCCTTTAAGGATCCCGAAAACACGATCTGAGACGTCACAGACCCTGGCACCTGGGAGGCAACACACCAATTGTGAGTCTCTCTTGTTCCCACAGAATATCCTACCTTTCCCCCTCGCTATAGAGTCTCCAATGACTAATGCTCTCCTCTTCTACCCCCTTCTCTTCTGAGCAACAGGGACAGACTCTGTGCCAAAGACCTGTACCCCAGGGCTTACCCCGGTAAGTCGTCTCCCCCAACAGTATCCTAAACAATATACTTGTTATTGAGCCACAGGGGATCCCTGCACTGTCTGCCTATTCCCTTCCCCTTCCTGACAGTCACCGAGCTACCTTTTTCCCAGTACCTTATAACTTATAACTCCTCTCTATCACCCACGCAGCCTCCTGAAGATCCGAAGCTCATCCAGCTTCAGCTCCAGTTCCCTAACACAGTTTCCGAGGAGCTGGAGTTGGGTGCGCTCCCCGCAGATGATGTCAATGGGGACACTAGTGGTGATCCTTACCTCCCACATTCTACTGGAGGAGCATGCAACTGCCCTAACATCCATTCCCACTGTTCTGAGTTCCCAAACAGACTATTGAAAGAAAAAAAATCTAGTAACCTTACCAAATCAGCGCTCAGAACCTTTTTTTGTAGCTAGAGGAGGAGGATGGGTGGGAGACACTATGCAAGAACTGTTTCGGGTAAAGCAACCGCCCAAATATATATACTGGAGAAACAATAAAACCAACCTTACCTTCCCGTCGACACGCTGGCTCGTGCTGCTGTTGCTGAAAAACAAAAGACCCTCTGCTTTATGAGATAAATTTTTATACTGGAGAGAAAATAAAAACCAACCTTACCTTCCCGTCGACACTCTGGCTCGCGCTGCTGCCACTGAAATAAGTGTTACAGCTTTTCCAATCTATAGCTGAGATTTCTCATCCCTGGAATCATTTTCATAAACTTCTTCTTCACTGTCTCCAATACACTGATATCTTTCCAAAGATGTGGTATGCAGAACATCACATAATGCTCCAGCTGAGACCTAATTAGTGTCTCATACAAGTTAAGCATAACTTCCCTGCTCTTGTACTCAATACCCCTATTACTGAAGCCTAGGATACTGTAGACTTTATTAGCTGCCCTCTTTACCTGCCCAGCCATCTTTAATGACTTATGCACATATACACCCATGTGTCTGTGTTCTCTCCATCCTTGTATCAATCTGTATGACCTCACATTTCTTCGGATTGAACTTCATCTGCCACCTATGCACCCACTACTGTGGCTAATGTTGTGCCTTTATTTAAGAAAGGCTGTCAGGAGAAGCCTGGGAATTATAGACAGCTGTGCCTGAGATCGATTGTGGGTAATTTGTTGGAGGTGGTTCTGAAAGATGGGATTTGCGTACATTTGGACTGATTAGGGTTGATTTTGTACAAGGGAAATTGTGTCTCACAAGCTTGATCGAGATTTTTGAGGAAGTAACCAAGGAAGATTGATGAAGGCAGAACAGTAAACGTTGTTTATATGTACTTTAATAAAGCCTTTGACAAGGTTCCACATTGTAAAGCAATTAGTAAAGTCAGATCACGTGGGATTCAGGTTGACCTTGCCAACTGGAAACAAAATTAGCTTGATGAGGGTGGTGGTGAGGGTTGTGTTTTGGACTGAAGCATGTGACCAGGAGTATTTCACAGGGCCTGGGTCCACTCTTGTTTGTCATTTATATAAATGATTTGAATGAAAATTTAGGAGGCATGGTGAGTAAGTTTATGGATGACACCAAAATTGGTGGTATAGTGGACAATGAAAAAAATTATCAAAGATTACGAAGAGATTTTGATCGCTGAGTCAATAGGCTGAGGAGTGGCAGATGGAATTTAATTTGGATAAGTATGAGGTATTGCAATTTGGTAAAACAAGCAAGTTCAGGACTTACTCAGTTAATGGTAGGGCCATGGATAGTGTTGTAGAACAGAGAGACCAAGGAGTTCAGGTACATAATTCTTTGAAATTTGCTTCACAGGTAGGTAGGGTGATTAAGAAGGCATGAAGCATGCTTGCTTTCGTTGCTTGGAACTTTGAGTATGGGTGTTGGGATGCCATGTTAGGATGTACAGGACGTTGTTGAGGCCTCTTCTGGAGTCCTGTGTACAGTTCTGGTTGCCCTGCCGTAGGAAGGCTATTATTAAATTGGAGAGGGTTCAGAAAGATTTACCAGGATGTTACCGGGAATGAAGGGTTTGAGTTATAAAAATGGGCTGGAACATTTTTTCACTGGAGCATTGGTAGTTGAGGAGTGACTCTATAAAACCATGAGTGCATGGATAACATGTATAAAATAAAATATAAAATCATAAGGGGTATAGATATGGTGAATAATAAGGGTCTTTTCCCTCAGGTGGAGGGTGTTCAAAACTGGGGGGGGCATATTTTTAAGGTGAGAGGAAAAAGTTTTTAAAAATGCACGAAGGGCAACTTTTTGTACTCAGAAAATGATTTAAGAGTGGAATGAACTGCCAGAGGAAGTGGTGGATGCAGGTACAGTTACAATATTTAAAAGACATTTGGATAAATACATGCATAGGAAATGTTTGGAGGGATATGGGCCAAGTGCAGGCAGTTGGGACTAGTTTAGTTTGGGAACATGGTCAGCTTGGACTATTTAGATTGAATGGTCTGTTTCCATGCTGTATGCCTCAATGACTCTTTAACATAGTATTTGCCTTTCTAACTGCTTGCTGTACATGTGTGCTTGCTTTCAGCAGCTCTTGAACAAGGACATCTACTACAGATCACTTTGGGCATCAACACTTCCCAATCATTTTTCCAACCAAAATTGATAACTTCATGTATTTTTTTGATATTATGTTCTCTCTGCCATATTCTTAGCTACTCACTTAGTTTGTTTAAATCTCTTCTAAGCATCTTTATGTTCTACTCACACCTCATATTTCTAACTAGTTCATATTTTCTAAAAACATGGAAATATGACATCTGGCCTCCTCATCCAGACTTTTGATATGAATTGTGAAATTGGAGCCTGAAAACTAATCCTTGGTTACCCTAACATATTAACATTATGCCAAACTGAAGATTAACCATTTATTCTTACTCAGTTTTCTGTCCATTAATCAACCCTTCATTTTTTTTAATTCATTCGTGGGATGTGAGCGTTAGCTGGCCAGGATTTATTGCCTATCCCTAGTTGCCCTCAAGAAAGTGATATTGAGATGCATTCTTGAATTGTTGCAGTCTACTTGCTATAGGTTAACCCACATTTCCTCACCTGCATCCCACAGGATTCAAGGTTCGATTCCATGAGATCCTGGGGACTTCACTATCATAATGCTTTTCAAACCACCCAACATCTGCTCCTTTTTTATTTTGACACACCACAGAATATCAACCCACCTGTCCATGTCCTTCCCCTTTGTGAATACTAGTACAAAGTATGTACCTTACCTACTTCCTCGGGCTCCACTCATGAATTCTCTCCTTTGTCCTTGAGTGGACCTGCCCTTTCCCTCGATCTTGCTCCTTATATATGTATGAAACACCGTCTAATTTTCCTTAATCTTGTTTGCCAAAGATGTTTCATGGCCCCTTATTCTTCCTAATTCCTTGTTTGAGTTCTTTCATGGTTTTTGTATTCTTTGACACTCTATCTGTTTTCAGCTTCCTTTTTCTTTTTGACTAAGCTTTCAATTTCTCAGAATGATTGCACCTTTCTATTTCTCAGCTCTATCAATATAGCCTCGTTGGATGAGCCTGCCAAGGTATTCTCCCTCAGTACAAATGTGATATTCTCCCTTATAAGTAATGCAACTTCCCCCACCTCTTTTATATCCCTCACCTGGATCATCTTAATCCTGGATTGTTAAACTGCCAGTCTTGTCCTCCTCTCAAACAAGTTGCTGTAATTGATACAACATGAGAGTTATATGTACTAACTCAAGCTCTACATTCATCTGCCTTACCTGTCATAGTCCTTGTATTAAAACAAGTACACTTCAGACTGCCAGTCCTGCTGTGTTCAGTAACCTCTTCCTGTCTATTTGTCCTTCTAGCCTTACTGGCCTTAGTCTCTAACTCCTCCTTGGTCATTACACACGCTGACCTACTGCTCTGGTTCCCACCCTGTTGCCAACACTAGTTTAAACCCTTCTAGGTTACACCAGGAAACTTCTTGGCCAGGATATTGGTACCTGTCCAGTTTAAGTGCAAACCATCCTTGTTGTACAGGTCCCACCTACCCCAGAAGACATCCCAATAATCCGCATACCTAAAGACCTTCTTCCTAAACTAGCTGTAGCCTCAGTGGCATGTGGCAGAGGGAGTACTCCTGAGATTACAGCCGTATAGATTCTGATTTTCACTTCCTACCTGAACTCCCTTTGCAGGACCTCATCTATCTTTCTGCCTATGTCATCAGTACCAATATAGACCAAAATGTCTGTCACCCACCCTACCCCTTTGGACTACCATCTGCCTGCTCACAGACATCCTTGACCCTGGCATTAGGGAGATAACACACAATCCTGGAGTCTTGCTTGCAGCCTCAGAAATTTTTTATCAGTGCTCCCGACTAAAGAGTACTCTATCTCTGCAACTCGCCTATAGTTTGGCCTTCCCTGCTGTGCTAGTTGTGGTGCTAATGATCTGGCTGCTACTGCTACTTTCACTGAGAGGCCATTCTCCCAACGGTATCCAAAACGTATACCTGTTTGAGAGGGGAATGGCCACAGGGGACTTCCTGACCTGCCTGCCCTCACTTTCTCATGTTCGTGGTGGTCATTCAACTCTTCTCTGTCTGAGTTGTGCTTACTGGTGATGTGACCAGCTAACTAAATGTACTATTCAGGACATTCTCAGCCTCATGGATGCACCATAGAGAGCCCGTCCACATCCCCAGGAGCTCCATGTGGCAAATCAGGAGCAGAGGCTGAACACTAATCTGAACACTAATAGTCACCATAGGCATGTGAAGTGCTGTGATTTCCTACATATTGTGGGAGGATTATTCCATGGGTTCAGGTTCTCCTGCCTTTTTGAACCTTATTGACAACCTTATGAACTGCAGACAATAATCTAGGAACTGATTACACAGTCTTATCCACTTGTCACCAGACTGAAGTGGTCCATCAGTTCCACAGCTAATTCACCTGGAAGATTGTCTAGAGCCTTGGATAGTGAAGAGTGAGGTGGTAAATGGGCAGGAGTTACACCTTATGCGATTGCATGGGAAGGAGCCCTAGGCATTGGGGAGGTCTTGGGAGTGGAGGACAAGGGACCACGGTGTCCCAGAGGGAACGATCCCTATGCAATGTTGACAAGAAGGCAGGAGACTATGTGTCTGATTGTGGTATCCTGCTAGAGATGATGGAAATGGCGGCTTACAATCCTTTCAATGCAGAGGACTGGGGGACTCTGTTATTGTTGTGGGACTGCAGAGAAGGGGTGAGGGAAGACGCGCAAGAGATAGATTGGACATGGCTGAGAAAAAAGAAAGAAAGAAAGAAAATTACAGCACAAGAACAGGCCCTTCGGCCCTCCAAGCCTGCGCCGATCAAGATCCTCTGTCTAACCTGTTATCTATTTTCTAACGGTCTGTGTCCATTTGCTCCCTGCCTATCCATGTACCTGTCCAAATATATCTTAAAAGATGCTAATGTGTCTGCGTCTACCACCTCCGCTGGCAACGCGTTCCAGGCACCCACCACCCTCTGTGTAAAGAACTTTCTACGCATATCTCCCTTAAACTTTCCTCCTCACACTTTGAACTCATGACCCCTAGTAATTGAGTCCCCCACTCTGGGAAAAAGCTTTTTGCTATCCACAATATAGGATCCTGTCAGTCGTCGTAGTGGGGTTTAGATAAAGGTGGACTTGTCTGAGGCTTCCCTGAGTAAAGTGGCATCATTCAAATAAAAGTATTGGAGACAGAGAATTTGGGAGAATGGAACAGAGTCCTTACAGGAAGCAGGTTCTGAAATGTATAGTGCAGGTAATGTGAGAGTTCTTGGGTTTGTAATGGATATCAATGGTGAGCTTATCCCCAGAAATGGAAACAGAGAAGTTGAGCAAGGGAAGAGTGGAGTCAGAGATCAGTCAGGTGACAGTGAGGACAGGGTGGAACTTGGAAGAGAAATTGATAAACTTTTCCAATTCCAAACAAGAGAGGGAAGCAACACAATGATGTCATTTGATGTACTGGAGAAAGAGTTTTAGGTGGGTCTGAGTAGGATTGGAATAAGGAATGTGATATGTACCCACGAAGAGATAGGCATAGCTGAAGCCCATGCGGGTATCCGTTGCTATCCTTTTGATCTGAAGAAAGAGAAGAGTTAAAGGAGAAGTCGTTCAAAGTGAGGACATGTGTGGCCAGACGGAAGGTGATGGCAGATGGGAACAGTTCAGGACTTTCTTCCAGGAAGGAACAGAGATTTCTAAGACCGTCCCAATGGAGGTGGATATGTAAAGGGATTGCACGTACGTGTTTAAGAGAAGGCAGCTGGTGCCCATAAACTAGAAATTTTGAAACCAACATAAAGCATCAGAAGAATTATGGGGAGGGACTCACAGAGACAATGGGTCAGCTGGGGTAGTCCAGTTTGTGGATTCTGAGGAGAAGTTAGAAACCGGGATTGGGGAACTGTGAGCTGGGAGGCTATTGAGGGGACACCCTCAGATGAGTGACATCTTTGACCCTGACCTTGTGGCTCTAGAGGCCACACACCATCCTGGAGTCATGACTGTTGCTGCAGAAACACCTGCTCTTTCCCTCACTCTTACCATTGTTGTTCTCCCTTTTTTTGTTCCTGATTTGTGCAGCTGGACTCTGCCCGCACTACCCAAAGGAACTGCCACTCTCACTATTTTGCCAACACAGAAGATCTGTTTTTGCGTGAGATGTACTCTGTGGCTTTCCTGACTACCTGTCTGCCTCGCTTCTTCTGACTGATGGTCATCCATTCCTTCTCTGACTACACTTACTGTAAATGTGCTATCCATGTTACTCTCTACTTCGCAGACACATTGCAATGTCTGCAGCCCACACTCAAACTCTGAAAGCCAGTGCCCAAGCGGATCAGACAAGTGGCATTGGTTGCAGAATGTGTCAGGCCTCAGCTGGAGTATTGTGTACAGTTGTCAGTGCCACATTATAGGAAAAATGTGAATGCATTGAATTAGTGCAAAAGTGACTTACAAAAATAGTTCCAGGAATGAGAAACTCCAGTTGTGATAATAGATTGAATAAGTCAGGACTCTGTCCTGGAGACAAGAAGTTAAAGATAAGATTTGATTTTAATAAGATTTTTAAGTTTTAAAAATCATGGGCGGTTGGATGGAGGAGATGGGGAAAAACTATTCCTGCTTGTAAAAGGACAAAAATAAGAAGGCCTAGATTTAAAGTGAAGTGCAAAAGAAGCAAATGTGATGTGAGAAAAACAAAACGTTCTCACTTAGCAATTAGTTCAGGCATGGAATGCACTGCCTGGAAATGTGGTGGAGGCAGGTTCAATTGAAGCATTATTTGGATAGAACTGTGCAGGGTATGGGGATAAAAAGGGGTCTGGCACTAGGTAATGATACTCATTTGAAGAGCTGATGCAGGAATAATGGACCAAATAGCTTTCTATTAAGCCATAACAATTCTGTGATTCCATGGTCATCCAGAGTGCCAAGATTTTCTCACATTTGGTAGGCTATGCAACACATGGGACTGAGCTCCTCCATCATACCTAGTCTTAGTCTTGAACTTATTTCCCTCACATTAACTTTATCCTCCTTCCCTTATCTTACTTTGACTTACTTATATTACTTTATTGTATTGGCACTGACACTTATTTCTGGTGTTTCTGAGATAATCCCTTCTTACTAAAATAACCATATACACGGAACAGTCCTCCTTCCTCAGCTACACTGCCACCATCCCTCACCTCTTCTTCCGCTACATTACTGAGTGTATTAGTGCTGCCTCATGCTTCTACAACGAGCTTGAACAGTTTTTCCACTTCACCAACCCTTTCATCCCAACCTGAAACCCAGTTGGACCATCTCTGACAGCTCTCTTCCTTCCCTGGACCTCTTCGTCTCCACCTCCGGCAACTGACTTAGCACCAACATCCATTTCAAATGCATTGACTCCCACAGCTACCTCAACTACACCTCCTCTCACCCACCCTCTTATAAAAACACTCCCAATTCCTCCACCTCTGGTGCATCTGCTCCCAGGGTAAAGTGTTCTACTCTTGGACATCCCAGATGTCCTCCTACTTCAAGGACTGTAATTTCTCTTCTCCCATGCCCTTAACCAGATCTCCTGCATTTCCCACACTTTTGCCCTCAAGCTCCCTACCACAACAACAAAAAGGATAATTTATCCTGGTCCTCACATACCACCCCACCAATCTTCAAAATCAACGCTTCATCCTCCATCATTTTTGCCACCTGCAATCAGACCCCACCACCAAAAAGATATTTCCTTCCCCACGCTATCTGCTTTCTAAAGGGACCGCTCACTCCACAACTCCCTCATCAGCTCCACACTCCCCACCAACCTTTCCACCACATCTGGCACTTTTCCCTGCAACTGCAGGGAGTGCTACACCTGCCCCTTCACCTCCCTTCTCACCTCCGTCCAAGGCCCAAATAATCATCCCAAACCCAGCAGGGATTCTCCTGTATGTCTTCTAACCTGGCCTATTGCATCTGTTGCTCCCAATGTGGTCTCCTTTATGCCAGAGAATCTAAACGCAGATTCGGTGACCAGTTTTTGGAGCATCTGCATTCTATACAGTCTAATCAATACCCACTTCTGGGTGCTAGCCATTTCAACTCTCTCTTTCACTCCTTTGGTGAAATGCCCATCCTGGGCCTCCTCCAGTGTCATAATAAGGACACACTTAAACTGGAGGAACAATGCCAGATATTCCACCTTGGGAGTTTACAACCCAATGGCCTCAACATAGAGCTCATCGGCTTCAAAAACTCCCATTCCCCACCTCATCCCATGTGCAGACCTCCCTCTTGTCCCTGCCTCCTTGACCTGATACAAACTGTCCACCTTCGTTCTCACCTATCCGCTCCACCCTTCCCACTGACCAATCTCCACTATCCCCTACAGTATCCATCCCACCTACCTTCCCACAGGCCCAACCCCTCCCTCTATTTATTTCTGAGCTCCCTTCCCCCTCCCCAGTTCTGATGAAGGTTCAAGACCAGAAACGTCAATTTTCCTCCTCCTCCTCAGATACTGTCTGGTTGGTTGTGCTGCTCCAGCTCCACATTTTATCAACTTCCAGCATCTCCAGTCCTTTCTATCTCCCAACCATTTACTTTTATCATTTATGCTAATTTATGCACAGCAATTTCCTACTAGCCAATGAACTTATTGCTTTTCTGTGATGTCATTTTTCTTTTAAACTCAGTTTGGGCTGGATTCCAGCAGTTAAATTATATGTTGTCACTTCCCTGTTTTACCACCCCGCCACCCCACCAAAGCACACTTTTTTAAAAAACCGTGTGATATAATGTTTCATTTATTTTCCCTCCAGTTGGGTGTTCTCCCAAAGCTGCAGCTGTGAAATCAGGCCATAAAGAACAGTACAGAGCAGGAACAGACCCTTCAGCCACCAAGCCTGCACCCACACGGATTGCCTTTCAAAACTAACTGAAAACCTTTAGCCTCAATGCTATCTGCATCCCTCTGTGCCCTGCCTGATGATGTATCTGCCAAGATCCTAAACATTGCTATTGTATCTTCTTCTATCACCCTCACTAACAGTACATTCCAGACACATAGCACCTTCCATAGAAAAAGCTTGCTTCTCACATCTCCTTTAAACTTTCCCTTTTTTATTTTATACCTATGTCCCCGAGTAATTGACATTTCTGCCTTGGGAATAAGACTCTGAGTTATTGGGAATAAGTCTCCAGCCTACCTGTATTCTGACTTTCATTGTACTGAAATTTTGTAGTAATTTTGTAAATTTAAATCAGGTTGCCGTTTAGCCTCCAACATTCAAATGAAGACAAACCAAGTTTGTTCAATTCTCTCCTCACAGCTAATACCCTCCAAATAAGCCAACATTCTAGTAAAACTCTTCAAAGCCTCCACATCCTTCTGAAAGTATGGCAACCCAAAACTGCACGCAATTCTAGGTATGGCTGAACTCAAGTTCAAGACAGCTGCAACATGGCTTGCCAATTTTTATACTCACTGTTTTAACCAATGAAGGCAAGCATGCCGTGTGCCTTATTTACCACCTTATCTACTTGTGTTGCTACTTTCAGGGAACTGTGAATTTATATGCCTGGATCCTGCTCTCTGTATGTGAGCGCTTCTAAGGATTTTGTCATTTACTGTATGCTTCCCTCCTGTATTTGATCTTTCAAAATGCATCACTTCGCACTTGTCTGAAAATCTGCCATCTCTCCATCCCAGTCTCCAGCCTACCTGTATTCTGCTGTAATCTCTGGCAATCTTCCTCACTATCTCAGTTGTTGTAGTATCTGCAAACTTGCTAGTCAGACCACTCACATCTCCTCCAAATCATATATATACTATATACACAAACAACAGGGGTCCCAGTGCTGATCCCTGTGAAAAAACACTGATTATAGATCTCCAGTCAGAAAAACACTCTTCCACCGCTGCTGTCTGTCTTCTGTGACCGTTCTGACAGCCAGTTCCGTATCCATGTTACCAGCTCACCGCAGATCCCATGTGAATTCACCTTTTGTCTCAGCCTTCCATAAAGGACCTTTACAAAGGTCTTCCGAAAGTCCACATGGATGATATCTTCTGCCCTGATCTCTTCAATCTTCTTTGTCACCTCCTCAAGAAACTCAATCAAGTTTGTGAGACACAACAAAAAACAAAGAACAAAGAAAATTACAGCACAGGAACAGGCCCTTCAGGTCTGCCCCGATTGAGATCTTCTGTCCAAACCTGTCATCTATTTTTTAAGGGTCTGTATCCCTCTGCTCCCTGCCCATCCACGTACCTGTCCAAATACATCTTAAAAGACACTATCGTGTTTGTGTCTACCACCTCCGCTGGCAACGCGTTCCAGGCACCCACCACCCTCTGCGTAGAGAACTTTCCACGCATAGCTCCCATAAACTTTCTTCCTCTCACTTTGAGCTCATGACCCCTAGTAATTGAGTCCCCCACTCTGGGAAAAAGCTTCTTGCTATCCACCTTGTCTATACCCCTCATGATTTTGTAGACCTCAATCAGGCCCCCCTCAATCTCCGTCTTTCTAATGAAAATAATCCTAATCTACTCAACCTTTCTTCATAGCTAGCGCCCTCCATACCAAGCAACATCCTGTTGAACCTCCTCTGCACCCCTCCAAAGCATCCACATCCTTTTGGTAATTTGGTAACTGTACACAGTACTCTAAATGTGGCCGAACCAAAGTCTGATACAACTGTAATATGATCTGCCAACTCTTGTACTCAATACCCCGTCCGATGAAGGAAAGCATGCCGTATGCCTTCTTGACCACTCTATTGACCTGCATTGCCACTTTCAGGGAACAATGGACCTGAACATCCAGATCTCTCTGTACATCAATTTTCCCCAGGACTTTTCCATTTACTGTATAGTTTGCTCTTGAATTAGATCTTCCAAAATGCATCATCTCGCATTTGCCTGGATTGAACTCCATCTGCCATTTATCTGCCCAAATCTCCAATCTATCTATATTCTGCTGTAATCTCTGACAGTCCCCTTCACTATCTGCTACGCCACCAATCTGCAATCTGTCATCTGCAAACTTGCTAATCAGACCACCTATACCTTCCTCCAAATCATTTACGTGTATCACAAACAACAGTGGTCCCAGCATGAATCCCTGTGGAACACCACTGGTCTCCAATGTGAGAAACCCCCTTCCACTACTACTCTCTGTCTCCTGTTGCCTAGCCAGTTTTTATATCCATCTGGCTAGCACACCTTGGACCCCATGCAACTTCACTTCCTCCATCAGCCAGGGGAACATTATCAAATGCCTTACTAAAGTCCATGTATGTGACATCTACAGCCTTTCCCTCATCAAACAACTTTGTCACATCCCCAAAGAATTCTATTAAATTGGTAAGACATGACCTTCCCTGCACTGTACAACCTTATCTACAAAAAATAAATTTGCCTATCTCAGTAGAGTAGGAATAGGAAGATGATATAGTTAAATTTGTTAGATGGTTTCCAAATGTAAATAAATCTTGTTCCTAAGACTCTTCTCCATAATTTCCCTACCACTGACCCAGATTATCCCTACTGCTCTTTTTAGACAAAGGAACATTTGTTATTCTCCAGTCCTCTGGGATCTAGCCTGTGACTAATGAGGGTACAAAGATATCATCAAGTCCTGGAGACTTGTTTGCCTTTAAATGCTTTTCAAAACACCCAACACCTCCTTTTAGATATCAACATGCGTTGGAATATCAACATTGCCTTCTCAAGACTTACCATCCATGATGTCTTTTTCCTTTGTGAATATCATTTAAGGACCTCATCCACTTCCTCTGGCTCATGATATATTCCCTCCCTAGTCTTTGAATGGACCTACCCTTTCCCTAGTTTACCTCTTGTTCCTTTTATATGTACTAATGTCTTGTGTTTTTCCCTAATCCTGTTTACCCAGCACATTTCATACTCCCTTTTAGCCCACCTAGTTCCTTGCTTGAGCTCTTTCCTGCTTTCTTTCCATTTTTTGAAGGCTCTGTATTCTTCAGTTTCCTAAACCTTGTGGATCCCTCCTTTTCCTTTTCGACTAAGCTTACAAATTCTTTTGTCATTCAAGTTTTCCCAGTCTTACCAGTCATTTTCACTGGTCCTGAAACCTTGAAAGAGTCATACATGTCAGTTGTGGATTTCCCCTCAAACAGCTGCCCCAATCTACATTCTCCTGTTCCTGCTGAATATTGTGATATTTAGCCTTCACCCAAATTAGTACTTTCACTCAAGAACCACTCTTATTCTTGTCCATAGGTAACTTAAAATTGAAGAATTACAGTTATTTTACCCGAAATGCTCCCCTACTGAAACTTTGGTTATCTGTCGCGGCTCATTCCCATGTACCATGTCAAGTATAGTCCCTGACACAAAAACAGAAGTTGCTGGAAAAGCGGAGCAGTTTGGGCAGCATCTGTGAAGAAAAAGTCGGAGTTAACGTTTTGGACCCGGTGTCCCTTCCTCAGAACATACCTGGAGCTGAAACGTTAGCTCTCATTTTTTTCTTCACAGATGCTGCCAGACCTCCTGAACTTTTCCTGCAACTTCTGTTTTTGTTCCTGATTTACGGCATCCGCAGTTCTTTTGGTTTTTATCAAGTATGGTCTGCCTAGTTGGACTATTTAAATATTGCCTGAACAAACACTCCGGGTCGCACCTAACAAATTCACTCCCATCTAAGCCCTTGTCACTAAGTGACTCCCAGTCAATATAGTGGAAGTTAAAACTACCCACCACAACAACCCTATTACTTTTACATTTTTCCATAATCTGTCCACGCATTTGTTCGTCTATTACCTGCTGGCTATTTGGAGGTCTGCTGTACAATCCCTTCAATGTGATCGCACCTTCCTATTTCTGAGCTCTACCCATATGGCCTCAATGTATGAGCCCGTCAAGGTGTCCTCCCTCAGTACAGCAGTGATATTCTTCCTTAACCATAACACATCTCCCCCCCACTCCCTTGTACATCCTTCCCTATCTCACCTAAACCATCTAACAAATTTAACTATGTCATCTTCCTATTCCTACTCTCACTGGCATGTGGCAAAAGAAGTAATCCCGAGATTACGACTGTAGAGGTCCTGCTTTTTAAACTTCCTACTTAATTCCCCGAACTCCCTTTGCAGGACCTCACCTCTGTTTCTGCCTATGTGATTAGTATCAATGTATACCACGATCTCTGACTACTCACCCTCCATTTGACTCTGGCACCAGGGAGACAACTCATCATCCTGGAGTCTCTTTTGCAGCAACAGAAATGCCTAAGTGTGCCCCTGAATGTACTATCCACTATTACTACTCTCTACTGTACTTTGACCCTTCCAGCTGTACAACAGAAACAGCTATGGGTTAACATTCTGGCTACTGCAGTCATTATCCCCAATAGGCAATCCCCTCCAATGGAATTCAGAATGGTATACTTGTTAGAGAGGGGCGATAACCACAGGCAGTACTTTCTGCCTGCCTCTTCTAGTGGTCACCATTTATCTGCCTGAATCTTGGGTGTGACCATGTCTCTAAAACTCCCATCTATGACATTTCTGTCTCCTGTATGCTCCAAAGTGTGTCCAATGGCTGCTGTAGTTGATCCAAGCAGTTTGACAGGAGTTGTGATAGGACACACTTACTTCTTCTCTTGCTGCTGTGTTGAAACTGAAGTGTACCATCTGCTGTTTCCTCGCTTTTGCTGAAGTAGCAGAAAAGATTGATGCAGGGGATGTTGTTAACCTGGATTTTAAGAAATTGTTTGACAAGATACAGGATGATATAAAAGGTTGGAAAATTGTCATCTTAGAATAGGATGGTTAATGTCCGATTGAATAAGCAATTGGTTTAAAACCAGTGCATTACGGTAAATGGCTCTTTTTCAGACTGGCTGTTGGCGCATGATTATGTTTCATGTTTTTAGGTCAATGCTAAGAGGACCACACGTGAATGGTTTTGTAGGTTCTGGTTTGCGATCAATAATTTGCTGATTTTTAAGTGGTTGGAATCATCCCCAGATCCTTGGTTGTGACACTGATAGTATTAGGAATATGAAATGAAGAAAGCAGTAGTCAGGTTTTTTAGGGCAAAAGAATCTCTGTGTTTATTAAATACAAGAAATAAAGGCAAATGTAATAAATAGTGAAATTAACACAATTATACAGAGGACAAGCAATTTTACACTCAGAGATTGAGTGCAGCTGAAAATGTGGCTACAGAGCTGGTATAGATGGAGGGCTCCAGGTTTGTGGATCATTGGGATACCTTCTGGAGAAGGTGGGACCTGTACAGGTAGTTCAGGTTGCACCTGAACTGGAGGGACACCAATATCATCGGCGCAAGGTTTGCTAGAGCTCTTCGGGAGGATTTAAATTAGTTTGGCAAGGCGATAGGAACTGGAGCTACAGATCAGAGGGTGGGGTGGCTGGTGTACAGGCAGACACAGCAAGCAGAGAATCTGTGAGGAAGGAGAAGCAGCAAAGTGGTAGTCAGTGTGACGGGTTGAGGTGGGTCTGCTTCAATGCAAGAAGTGTCAGGAATAAGGGTGATGAACTTACAGCATGGATCAGTACTTGGAACTACGATGTTGTGGCCATTATAGAGACTTGGATAAAACAGGGTCAGGAATGGTCGTTGGATGTTCCAGGGTATAGATGTTTCAAAAGAAGTAGGGAGGGAGGTAAAAGAGGTGGGAGGTGGCATTGCTAATCAGGGATGGTATCACAGCTGCAGAAAGGGAGGTCATGGAGGAGGGTTTGTCCACTGAGTCAATATGAGTGGAAGTAAGAAACAGGAAAGGATCAGTCACTTTATTGGGAGTTTCCTATAGAACCCCCAGTAGCAACAGAAACACTGAGGAAGAGATTGGGAGACAGATTTTGGAAAGGTGCAGAAGTAATAGGTTTTTATCACAGGTGACTTCAACTTCCCGAACATAGACTGGAACCTCCAAAGTGCAAATAGTTTGGATGGAGCAGATTTTGCCAGGTGTGCCCAGGAAGGATTTCTGACTCAATATGTAGATAGGCCGACTAAAGGGGAGGCCATATTGGATTTGGTGCTTGGGAACAAACCAGGCCAGGTGTCAGATCTCTTGGTGGGAGAGCATTTCGGTGATAGTGATCACAACTCCTTGATCTTTTCTATCGTCATGGAGAGGGCTAAGAGCAGACAGTATGGGAAAGTATTAAATTGGGGAGGGGGAATTACAATGCTATTAAGCAAGAACTACGGAGTACCAACTGGGATCAGATGTTGGGAAATGCACGACAGAAATATGAAGATTGTTTAGGGAGCAGTTGCTACAAGCACTTGGATAGGTTTGTCCCACTGAGGCAAGGAAGCGATGGTAAAGTGAAGGACCCTTGCATGATAAGACATGTGGTCAAGAGGAAGAAGGAAGCTTACTTAAGGTCGAGGAAGCAAGGATCAGATAGGACTCTAGAGGTCTACAGGGTAGGCAGGGAGGAATTGAAGAATGGACTTAGTAGAGCTAGAAGGGGATATGAGAATACCTTGGCGGGTAGGATTAAGGAATACCCCAAAACATTCTCTGCTTATGGGAGGAACAACAGGATGGCCAGAGTAAGGGTAGGACCAGTCAGAGATAGTGGAGGGAACTTGTGCCTGGAGTCAGAGGAGGTATGGGAGGTCCTTAATGAATGCTTTGCTTCAGTATTCACCAGTGAGAGGGACCTTGACATTTGTGAGGACAGCATGAAACAGGCAGATATACTCAAACAGGTTGATGTTAGGAAGGAGGATGTGCTAGAAATTTTGAAAAAGATGGGGATAGACAAGTCGCCTGGGCCAGACAGAATATACCCAAGGATTTTATGGGACGCGATGGAAAAGATTGGTGCCCCTTTGGCAATTATCTTTGCATCCTCACTGTCCACTGGAGTAGTACCAGAAGATTGGAAAGTGGCAAATGTCATTCCCTTGTTCAAGAAAGGGAATAGAGATAATCCTGGAAATTATAGACTAGTCAGTCTTACTTCAGTGGTGGGCAAAGTATTGGAGAAGATTCTGAGAGATGTTATTTATGATTATTTGGAAAAGCTTAGTTTGCTTAGAAATAGCCAGCTTGGCTTTGTGAGGGGCAGGTCATGCCTCACGAGCCTTACTAAATTCTTTGAGGATGTGACAAAACACATCGATGAAGGTAAAGCAATGGATGTGGTAAATATGGATTTTAGCAAGGCATTGGATAAGGTTCCACATGGTAGGCTCATTCAGAAAGTAAGGAGGCATGGGATTCAGGGAAATTTGGCCATCTGGATATAAAATTGGCTGTCCTAGTAGAAGACAGAGGGTGGTAATAAGTGGAAAGTAGTCAGCCTGAGAGCTTGGTGATCAGTGGTGTTCCACAAGGATCTGTTCTGGGACCTCAGCTCATTGTGATCTTTATAAATGACTTGGATGAGGAAGTGGAAGGCTGGGTTAGTAAGTTTACCAATGACACGAAGGTTGGTGGAGTTGTGAACAGCATGGAGTGCTTTTGTAGTTTGCAGCAGGACATTGACAGGATGCAGAGCAGGACAAAGAAGTGGCAGATGGAATTCAACCCAGAAAAATGTGAAGTGATTCATTTTGGAAGGTCAAATTTGAATGCAGAATACAAGGTTAGTGGCAGGATTCTTGGCAGTGTGGAGGAACAGAGGGATCTTTGGGTCCACATCTATAGATCCCTCAAAGTTGCTACCCAAGTTGTTAGGGTTATAAAGAAGGCGTATGGTGTGTTGTCTTTCATTTGCAGGGGAGTTGAGTTTAAGAGCTGTGAGGTTATGCTGCAGCTCTGTAACACTTTGGTTAGACCACATGTGGAATATTGTGTTCCATTCTGGTCACCTCATTATAGGAAGGATGTGGAAGGAGATTTACAAGGAGCTTACCTCGAGTGTCGGTGCCTTCCATTTCTGGTTGCAGCAGCAGCGCGAGCGGGAGCCAGCCGGTGAGTCACTGTTTTTGAATCTTTAAAAAGTTTACCTCGAGTGTCGGTGCCTTCCATTTCTGGTTGCTGCAGCAGTGCAAGCGGGAGCCTGTCGGGAAGCCGGCGAGTCACTGTTTTTGAATCTTTAAAAAGCTTACCTCGTGAACAGGCGAAGGTACGCTGAGCAGGAGCCGACATGGGACTGGTGAGTGAGCCAGGTAATATATTTGTGTGGTTGCGTTACCCGAAACACTACCCGGGTAGTGTCTCCCACCCATCCTCCTCCTCTAACCAAAAAAAAGTTTTGTGTGCCTGATTGGTAAGGTAACAAGTTTATTTTTTATTCTATATGTTTTAAGTGTTGGGAGTTTAGAATAATGGGAATGGAGGTCAGGGCAGTTGAATGTTCTTCCTGCAGAATGTGGGAGGTAAGGGTCACCATTAGTGTCCCTGCTGACGACATCTGTAGGAAGTGCACCCAACTCCAGCTCCTCGAAAACCGTGTTAGGGAACTGGAGCTGGAGCTGGATGAACTTTGGATCATTCGGGAGGCAGAGGGGGTTATTGAGAGGAGTTACAGGGAGGTAGTCACTGCTCAAGTACAGGAAAAAGGCAGATGGGTTACGGTCAGGGGACGGAAGGGGAACCGGCAGGCAGTGCAGGGATCCCCTGTGGCCATTCCCCTCAACAATAAGTATACCATTTTGGATACTGTTGGGGGGCACGACATACCAGGGGAAAGCAGTGGAACACAGGTCTTTGGCACAGAGTCTGTCCCTGCTGCTCAGAAGGGAAGGGGGAAGAGGAGCAGAGCATTAGTCATTGGGGACTCCGTAGTTAGGGGGACAGATAGGAGGTTCTGTGGGGACGAGAGAGACTCACGGTTGGTGTGTTGCCTCCCAGGTGCCAGGGTGCGTGATGTCTCTGATCGTGTTTTTGGGATCTTAAGGGGGAGGGGGAGCAGCCCCAAGTTGTAGTCCACATAGGCACCAACGACATAGGTAGGAAGGGAGATGGGGATTGAATGCAGAAATTCAGGGAGCTAGGATGGAAGCTGAGCGCTAGGACAAACAGAGTTTTTGTCTCTGGTTTGTTGCCTGTGCCACGTGCTAATGAGGTGAGGAATAGGGAGAGAGAGGAGTTGAACACGTGGCTACAGGGATGGTGCAGGAGGGAGGGTTTTGGATTCTTGGATAATTGAGGCTCTTTCTGGGGTAGGTGCGACTTCTACAAGCAAGATGGAACCAGGGGGTACCGATATCCTGGGGGGGGGGAATTTGCTTAGGGTATTCGGGTGGGTTTAAACTAATTCAGCAGGGGGATGGGCACCAAAATTGTAGTTCGACTATAGAAAAGGTTGAGAGTAGGGTGGACCGAAATAAAGTTTCAGGGAAGCAAGATGGCATCGGCAAGCAAGAAGTTAGTTTGAAGTGTGTCTACTTCAATGCCAGGAGCATCTGGAATAAGGTGGGTGAACTTGCAGCATGGGTTGGTACCTCGGACTTCGATGTTGTGGCCATTACGGAGACATGGATAGAGCAGGGACAGGAATGGTTGTTGCAGGTTCCGGGATTTAGATGTTTCAGTAAGAACAGAGAAGATGGTAAAAGGGGCGGAGGTGTGGCATTGTTGGTCAAGGACAGTATGACAGTTGCAGAAAGAATGTCTGGGGACTCGTCAACTGAGGTAGTATGGGCTGAGGTTAGAAACAGGAAAGGAGAGGTCACCCTGTTGGGAGTTTTCTATAGGCCTCCAAATAGTTCCAGAGATGTAGAGGAAAGGATAGCAAAGATGATTCTGGATAGGAGTGAGAGAGACAGGGTAGTTGTCATGGAGGACTTCAACTTTCCAAATATTGACTGGGAACACTATAGTTCGAGTACTATAGATGGGTCAGTTTTTGTACAGTGTGTGCAGGAGGGCTTCCTGACACAGTACATAGATAGGCCAACAAGGGGCGAAGCCACATTAGATTTGGTACTGGGTAATGAGCTCGGCCAGGTGTTAGATTTGGAAGTAGGTGTGCACTTTGGTGATAGCGATCACAATTCTGTTATGTTTACTTTAGTGATGGAAAGGGATAGGTGTATACCACTGGGCAAGAGTTATAGCTGGGGGAAAGGCAATTACAATGAGGCGAGACAAGATTTAGGGAGCATAGGATGGGGAAGGAAACTGCAGGGGATGGGCTCATTAGAAATGTGGAGCTTATTCAAGAACAAGCTCCTGTGTGTCCTAGATAAGTATGTACCTGTCAGGCAGGGAGGAAGCTGTAGAGTGTGGGAGCCATGGTTTACGAAGATGGTGGAATCTCTGGTCAAGAGGAAGAAGACGGCTTATGTTAGGATGAGATGTGAAGGCTCAGTTAGGGCACTTGAGGGCTACGAGGTAGCTCGGAAAGACCTAAAGAGAGAGCTCAGAAGAGCCAGGAGGAGACATGAGAAGTTGTTGGCGGATAGGATCAGGGTAAACCCTAAGGCTTTCTAGAGGTATTTAAGGAATAAAAGAATGACGAGAGTAAGATTAGGCCCAATCAAGGATAGTAGTGGTAAGTTGTGTGTGTAAGTCAGATGAGATAGGGGAAGCGCTAAATGAATATTTTTTAACAGTATTCACTCTAGAAAACGACAATGTTTTCGAGGAGAATATTGAGATACAGGCTACTAGACTAGGTGGGATTGAGGTTCACAAGGAAAAGGTATTAGAAATCCTTCAGAGGGTGAAGATCGATAAGTCCCCTGGGCCGAATGGGATTTATCCTCGGATCCTTTGGGAAGCCAGGGAGGAGATTGCCGAGCCTTTGGCATTGATCTTTAACTCGTCATTGTCTACAGGAGTAGTGCCAGATGACTTGAGGATAGCAAATGTGGTTCCCCTGTTCAAGGAGGGGAGTAGAGACAACCCTGGTAATTATAGACCAGTGAGCCTTACCTCAGTTGTTGGTAAAGTGTTGGAAAAGGTTATAAGGGATAGGATTTATAATCATCCAGAAAAGAATAAATTGATTAGGGTTAGTCAGCACGGCTTTGTGAAGGGAAGGTCATGCCTCACAAACCTTATTGAGTTCTTTGAGAAGGTGACCAAACAGGTAGATGAGAGTAAACTGGTTGAAGTGGTGTATATGGATTTCAGCAATGCGGTCGATAAGGTTCCCCACAATAGGCTATTGTACAAAATGCGGAGGAATGGAATTGTGGGAGATCTAGCAGTTTGGATCGGAAATTGGCATGCTGAAAGAAGACAGAGAGTGGTAGTTGATGGGAAATGTTCATCCTGGAGACCAGTTACAAGTGGTGTACCGCAAGGGTCGGTGTTGGGTCCACTGCTGTTTGTTATTTTTACAAATGACCTGGATGAGGGCGTAAAAGGATGGGTTAGTAAATTTGCAGACAACACTAAGGTCGATGGAGTTGTGGATAGTGATAAAGGATGCTGTAGGTTGCAGGGAGACATAGATAAACTGCAGATCTGGGCTGAGAGGTGGCAAATGGAGTTTAATGCGGCCAAGTGTGAGGTGATGCACTTTGGTAGGAGTAACCAGAAGGCAAAGTACAGGGCTAATGGTAAGATTCTTAGTAGTGTAGATGAGCAGAGAGATCTTGGTGTCCATGTACACAGATCCTTGAAAGTTGCCACCCAGGTTGACAGGGCTGTTAAGAAGGCATACAGTGTTTTAGCTTTTATTAGTAGACGGATCGAGTTCCAGAACCAAGAGGCTATGGTGAAGCTGTACAAAACTGTGGTGCGGCCGCACTTGGAGTATTGCGTACAGTTGTAGTCACCGCATTATAAGAAGGATGTGGAAGCTTTGGAAAGGGTGCTGAGGAGATTTACTAGGATGTTGCCTGGTATGGAGGGAAGGTCTTACGAGGAAAGGCTGAGGGACTTGAGGCTGTTTTCTTTAGCGAGAAGAAGGTTGAGAGGTGACTTAATTGAAACATATAAAATAATCAGAGGGTTCGATAGGGTGGAGAGGGAGAGCCTTTTTCCTAGGATGGTGACGGTGAGCACGAGAGGCACAGCTTTAAATTGAGGGGTGAAAGATATCGGACAGATGTCAGAGGTAGTTTCTTTACTCCCTGAGTAGTAAGGGAATGGAACGCTTTGCCTGCAATGGTAGTAGATTCGCCAACTTTAGGTACATTTCAGTCGTCATTGGATAAGCATATGGACATACGTGGAATAGTGTAGGTTAGATGGGCTTGAGATCGGTATGACAGGTCGGCACAACATCGAGGGCCAAAGGGCCTGTACTGTGCTGTAATGTTCTATGATACTGCCTGGCCTGGAGGGCAGGTCTTGTGAGGAAGGGTTGAGGGAGCTAGGGCTTTTTTCATTGGAGTGAAGAAGGATGAGAGATGATTTGATAGAGGTGTATAAGATGATGAGGCAGAGACTTTTTCCCATGGCGGAAATGACTGTTACGAGGGGCGTAATTTTAAAGTGATTGGAGGAAGGTATAGGCGAGATGTCAGAGGTAGGTTCTTTACACAGAGAGTGGTGGGCATGTGGAATGTGCTGCTGGCAGGGGTAGTGGAGTCAGATACTTTCGAGACTTTTAAGGGACTGTTGGATTGGCACATGGAGGATAGTAAAATGTAGGGTTTGCAGGGTAGATTGAACTTAGTAGGATAATACATCGGCACAACATCGTGGGTTGAAGGGCCTGCACTGTGCTGTACTGTTCTATATTCTATGTTGTACTACAGTAATTGAATACACTATTAAATTAATCACAGGTTAAATAACTGGTAGAAGGTAAATAAAGGTTTTATTCATGGACACTTTAATCAAGCATCCTACCTTTGATGTCCCTGCACTGTCACCACCCACCCTGTTACGTAGCTTGGAAACTTTGGGGCTTCGGGAATTTAGGCTCATCACGGGAATGTGTTCGAGATTTGAAATACAGCTGACTGTTCCCACTTGCCCATTCCGGTGCCTCAATGAAGACTTTAGAAGGTGTAAGCCTTCAGTCTGGGTTGAGTCTGCTGATGTGGGAGGATGCTTATAGGATTTATTGGGTGAGTTCTTGGTTTTCCTTACTTTGCAGTTGCTTTGTGAGCCATTTTTCACCTCAGGACAACTCTGAGGCCTTGTGGTGTTGGTTTGGGTTGGTGCTTTTTAGACTTGGTCGGTTCTTAGGTTTGCTGATCGAGGTCAGTTGCTGCTGGATCCCTGGTATGAAATAGGCCTGTGCTGGTAGATTTCAGAGTTGCTGTTGGAAGCCTCCTTCTAGAGGTAGCTCTTGGAAATAGCCACTGGATTTAGCTGTTGTAATTCTTCTTCTGGGGTCTGCTGTTTGAAACACCTCCTGGGAATTGTTGGCCAGGCAACATTAGAGGAGCAGGAAAGTTGATGTTTCGGGTCTTGACCCTTCTTTAGAAAAAAATTTGTTTGAAGAAGGGTCCAGACCGGAAACGTCAGCTTTTCTGCTGCACTGATGCTGCCTGGCCTGCTGTGCTTCTCCAGCTCCACACCTTGTTATCTCAGACTCCAGCATCGACAGTTCACAGTATCTCCTGGGAATAGCAGCTGGGCTGTTACTCTCAGAGAGATACCTGTTTGGGATCCCACTTCTGGAGATAGATGTGTGGATCACTCTTTAGTTGAGGTCGGGGCTTGGAGTTAGACTAATTGCGAGCGTCTTGTCTTCGTGCCAAATCTCACTTCCCATTCTGTTACTGGTGTTTCGTTTGAGGCCATTTGGCTTCCCGACAGTTAAGAGTATGTGTAAGTATATTTTGATTGAGGTTGAATGCCCGACATCTCTCTGAATGAATATTGATTGAAGTTGAATGCCTGGTGTCTATATAGGTTCCATAATGAATGAGTTGGGGTAGCTTGAGGTGTAAAAGTTAGTTTTAGTCTAGAGTGTTAGGTCTGCTTGATTGTTTTCTTAGAGTTGAGGTATAAACAATGGGCTGAACACTGGTTCCAGACAACTGCCTCTATGCTTGTGTGTTTTTCCCAGAGCTCAGTCCAGCTGCCACCCTTTCTTTTAAAAGTTTTGAATAATTCAGGGGTTAGTACAATATTTTAAACAATGTGGACTTTTGTTCAATCCTACATATCCCACCCTCCCTTTGATACTCTCCACTCTAGAGTATCAAAATGATTTAGCAAAAGTTGTCCTAAACCCCAACACACACATTTCCTCCCTTGATAAGACAGTGCATTGTCCCAGAAAGGAATACACCAGACAGGATTAGGGGAAGTCAAAACACACAGACATACGTACATAGTGCCCATTCACAACACCAGATTTAAACCTTAAATACATTTTACAAGTTTGTCTTTACTCAGGAAAACAAGGTACACCCAATCAAAGGTCCCCCTCCAGAACACAATTTTCACACACACTGCACCTCCGACCTGTTGTATAACCTCTGGTATTGGGATCTATGGGCTTGATACTTTGTTTTACAACTGCCCCATAGTAAATACATGATGATCCTTACACCTAAGCATAGTTGTCTGAAACCAGTCAGAGATCACCCAAATCCAGGTGGGAATTTCCACATCCAACCCCACATCCCGCTGTGGCTGTGCTATTAATTCTGTCATTTCATTCCCTATTCTCCCAGTTGTCTGTTCTAGTGTGTAAAAGTATTTTTGGGACACTTCCACTACTTTGAGCATGGAAATGGCGCAATGGCGTATCTGAAATGGATCATGTAATCTTGCAGGTTAGTTAGGTTGTCCTCTCCAGTGAGGTGAATCCCGAAGAGTTCAGGAGTCGGAGTAATTTGAGTCTGAGCCCCTTGAACATCTGCCTGGGGTTTAAAATGGAAACTGCTGTTGCTTATTGGACATTGCACACCCGCTAGTAATGGTAGCTGGACATGCTCATGGTGATACAGTAGGTCCCACTGACTGTGTATGCCACCTGCATAGAGTGTGGTCCTGTACCAAGACCCCCATGTACAATTTGCATTATCCACAGTTTTGAACCCACACTGAGGCTGCAAAAAGGCATTCAGGGTGCTGTGGGTACAATGTTAAATGTGCGCCCCAACTCCAGCACCCAGAGAGGTCCATACCCATCATAGCATGCTCCCACTTTATGATAGAGGGTGAGACTGCTTTGAAATGAACGAATGACTCCAATATTCTCCACCCGGTATACCAGTGCAAGCCATAAAGGCTCAGTGATAACCAGCATCCTAATGACTATCCCCATTATGGTATGGTTAGACTACCTGCAATCTCCTGGGACAGGGTAGGCTTCAGAGGGGAGACAGAGCTGGAATGGGCTGAGTTAACTGCTGAATAGGTGGAGCATCGTGAGGAGTTTGTTTCTGATTCAGGAGCGAGTCCTTGCTGCAAATCCTCCAGGATACTGTGGCCTTTGCCCAGCAACTATGCCCCATACAGCACACACACCTTGTTTCTCACGGCCTTCTCTGAAGCATTCCTGTCCTCCCAAATTAAAGCATTCACTATCTCAGCATGCCTCTCCAGCTCCACAATGATCTCCTTTAAGGGAACTGTCATGGCATGGTCCTTGCAGAGCTCTGACCCTAACCCCCGTATTTTCCCCTCCAACAATCTTGCAGAGATGGTCCTTTAAATACTTGATCTGTGTAGCTAACTGTACATCATTCATGGCATTCAGGAGTGATGACCCCATATTGTAGCTGTGGCCAGGTTTTTCTAGGCCCCACTTCTCTCTCTCCCTATGCCCAATTTGTTAGTGTTCCCCACAGTAAAAGTGTTCTTGTCCCCAAAGTGTAGTTCGTAGAACCTTTGGAACATTTCCTAGAGCAACACCTGATATAGTCGCTCTGTCTCCTGGGGCAACACTTGGGTAAGTGAACTTCAGTTAAGTTTAGGATCACGGAGGCCATAGTGTTGTACACACCCTTGTATAGCAGTTTGTCTGTTGAGACTAAAACTAAGCCATTCCTTGGTCCCTTGGTGGTGGGGGTGCACCTAGCTGTATCCAGTTCTACCATCGAATCAGTGGGCAGAGGCTTCCTGGGGGTGTGGCAAGCTCAGTGGCAGGAGTCCATCCTCTGATCCTATCTCCTCCTGTCCCCGGCATCTTGCCATTGCTGCTAAAGGAGTCCATCCTCTGATCTCACCTGCTCCTGTCCCCGGCATCTTGCCATTGCCTGCTAAAGGACAGATCCTCTCTGACTCCCACATAAACACATAACACCCCCTGTTCAGATCCCCACCATTTGTCCCAGCATATGCTCACAGATCCATGAGTCCTCATGACTGTCCAGTAGGTATTGTTGTCCAGTCGCTCCCAGTCAGCTATCTTGTCCCCTGTGTCCTTGCTCCATTTCCAAGGCTGCCACCACCTACCCTTATAACTGAGGCATACCTGTTTTTCCCTCTGTCACCCTAACCCAGGAAGCAATGATCTTGAGTCTCAGGCATGGAATGGATGTCTCCCCACAGGTGAACGTGGCATGACTGGAGTATCAAGTCCAGTCACGCCAGGACACCTTCCCTGGTGGACGAAGGGAATGGTTGCCTCCACACCTGGTGTGCTGCTTCCAAGCACCTGTAGACAAGGGACTTCACAGTATTGCCCCTGAGACTGATACTGGCCTCAACTAGAGCGATCAGCACCAATACCTCGTCCATTTGAACTGTCCATCCCTGGAAATTACACAACATAGAACATTGCCCTGCCCTTCAGCTGTTCTCAGGCTTGGCCCCATATTAAAACAATCCAACATCTTACAGCTTACAGACATTTTATGCCCAAACTCGGTAAGTGAACTATATACACTCAAAACTGCACAATACCACCCATCTCTAGGTAGCCAACCTAGAATGTGATGTTTCTGTGCCTCCTGCGGCCTCTGGTTAGCCAATACACTGGGCACCACGGTGTCCTCAGCTTTGGAGCCCGGGAAGTTCTCCTCAGTACTCCCCTCTTTCCGACTGAGGACCCTCCCAAGTCCTAAACTATGGGTGGGCTGATCTGGCCCAGGAGGGCTTTTGCTAACCCTGGGCATTCGCCAACTGTGCCTTCCCCTGAGGGGTCCAGGGACTGCTGTCTGGGGCTGTTGTCTGATTTGTGATCTGTGGGACTTTTACCTCCCTGGGGGCCCATGGAACTTCCTGAGTCTCAAACTATGAAGAGTGCATTCTCCTGACTAACCTGACCAGTGAGGCAGTTCATCTGTGCAGGCCCAGTGGCCTGTGGGACTGGGGCTTCCACTGGGGGTGCTTTCCACAGTCCAGGGCCATTGCCTGCCCTCTTATTGTGACCCACAGCACCTGGCTGCCTCGATATTTTGTGCAGGTTCTCTAGCTATTTACCCCTAGTCAGCATTCTCAGGAGAGAGTTAAGGATTGGATCCTGCGTCTGGGACCAATGCTACCCTTGCATCCCCCACCCCTCTGTATTCCCCCATCCCTGGGCTGCTGCTGTCAGGCCTGAGCCACCCGGGTCCAAGTAAATGCCTGCTAAGGCATCTTCCTTGGCCAATGTGCCAGCCTGGTGGTTGTTCACAGTGTAGGGTGCAGTCTTTCCTCTCTCCCCCACTTACACAGTCACCCCCAGGAATCTCCCTTCCTTGCACTAGCTCTCGCACTAGCCACTGTGATGACTGTCCCTGATCCTGTGTGTGTGGCCTGGAACGTATCTGTGAACCCCTGAAAGGAGTTAGGGAAGCCCTGCATTGCTGGATCTGGTTCCTTGCTCTGTGGGTTGGAGCAATCCTTCCACCAGTGCCAACTCCTTCTGCACCTAAAGCGGTCACATTTCTTATCAGGAAGGCTACCTCCCCCAGATACTGTTCTTTCTTACTCTGGATGGGGTTTAGCTCATTTACCCTACCCTTGGGTGGCCTCACCACCATCCCCTCGGTGGTCTGGATGTCTTTGGAGTCGTACCAAAGCTTGGTATTGATCTGCAACCTCAGTAGGCTGTTAGCCACCAGTATGCAGAGCCAACAGATCCACTCGTTCCCCTGAGGTTATCCTGGTCGAGGTACCCTACAAGGTCACTCAGGCCACAACAGGTCCACAAATGTCTGCAGGGCTTCCCCTCGACCTATAGGGTATTTTCTTCCGGGAAAATGGGCATCCATCATTGAAGCCTGTAGCTTCTGGGATCTCTTCCTGGTTAGCAGCGAATGCACTTGTTCTTTTTACTGTCAGCCAAAAGGGCATGATACAGCCTGCTGTCCAGGGAGGACAGCAGCAACTTGGCCATTTTGGCATCATCACAGCATTTATTTCTCTGTCCATTCCCCTTAAGTGAAGTGTACAGGTGGGTCCCCTTTATATGTTAGCTTTTGCAGGTGTGCTACCATAGACCTGAGCTGCTGGGTTCCATGTGGAGACACAAAGCACAAAGATCTCTAGATCCTCCTGGCTCTGAACATCCCAACTGCATGTTGTACTGAGCTTGTAGCCCCAACCCTTTCCGTACTGGCCCTGCACCCTCACCTATCTGCTGTTGGACCAGGCCTGCTCCCAGTGCCACAGGTACTGGTCAAACCTCCACCTGCTGCCAAACTGGGCCTGCTTCCAGAGTCACAGGTGGCAATCCTGAGCTTCCTCTTGCCCTGCAGTCTTTCTGCTCTTCCTGCTGCCACATCACGTCTGGGAATAGATGCTGGGGTATCACTCTGAGAGAGATAGCCGTTTCGGATCCCTCTTTTAGAGATAGCTGTGGGGTCACTGTTTAGGTGATGTTGGGGCCTGCAGTTATACTAATTGCAGGCCTCTTATCTTCATGCCAAATCTATGATTACCATTGTGTTACTGGTGAGTTGGCTTCCTGACAATTAAGAGAATGTGTAAATATATTTTGATTGAAGTTGAATGTGTGACATCTCTCTGAATGAATAGTGATTGAAGTTGAATGTCTGGTATCTGTATAGGTTCCATGATAGCGAGTTTTGAGAAGATTTGTAGCTCGGGCTGAGGTTCTGGATGTAAGTTTGCTCGCTGAGCTAGAAGATTCATTTTCAGACGTTTTGTCACCATTCTAGGTAACATCATCAGTGAGCCTCCGGTGAAGTGCTGGTGTTATGTTCCGCTTTCTATTTATGTGTTTAACACATAAATGGAAAGCGGAACATAACACCAGCGCTTCACCAGAGGCTCACTGATGATGTTACCTAGAATGGTGACGAAACGTCTGAAAATGAACCTTCCAGCTCAGCGAGCAAACTTACATCCAAGGTTCCATGATATCTGGGTTCAAGTAGATTGAGATGTAAAAGTAAGTTTCAGTCTAGACAGTTAGGTCTGGTTGATTGTTCTGTTAGAGTTGCGGTGTGAATTGGAATTTTGTGCTGAACAGTGGTTCCAGACAGCCATCTCTGTGTCTATGTATTTTTCCCAAAGTTCAGCCCAACTGCCAGTCTTTTTTTTTAAAAGTTTTAAGAAGTCCAGAGTTTTGGTTCCATGTTTTAGACAAAGGGGATTTTTGCTCAGTCCCACTGCTTAGATCTTGGAATAGAGTACAATTTCAAAATTTGCCTGCAAGATGTATTGTAAAATTCAGCAACGATCCTTAGCACCTTCCCTCCAACCTCTACCACCTAGAAGGACAAAGGCAGGAGATACATGGGAACACCACCACCTGAAAGGTTCCTCTCCAAGCCATACACTACTCTGACTTGGATGTAATTACCATTCCTACACTGTTATTGGATCTAAATCCTAGAGCTACTTCACCACCAGCTCTGTAAATTCCAACACCAAATGAGCAGCAGTGGTTCAAGAATGCTGCTTTTTGCTAACTTCTAAAGGGTGATTAGGGATGGCGTATCAATTCTGACATGGCCTGCAATGCCCACAAGTACTGCTGCCTCACAATGACAGGGTACAGGGTTCCATCCTCAGGCTGTTGATGTGGAGAATGCACGTTGTTCCCATGTCTGCAGGGATTTCTTCCAGATGCTCTGGTTTCCTCTCACAATCCAAAGATGTGCAGATCAGGTGAATTAGCCATGCTAAATTTCCCGTAGTGTCCAGGAATGTGTAGTTTAGGTGGATTAGTCACAGTGAGTGTATGTTACAGGGGTAGGGTAGGGGTGGGTCTGGGTGGGATGCTCTTTGGAAGATCAGTGAGGTCTCGAAGGGCCAAATGGCCTGTTTCCACACTCTAGACATTCTACGATTCTATGATTGTCACTGGTCAATACCCTGGAACTCCCTTCCTTAACCACATTATAGGCATACTTGCAGCAAGTGGTCTGTGCAGTTAAAGAAGGTAGCACACTACCACCTTCACAAGGATAATTTGGAATGAGCAATGAATGCTGGCCCAACTAGCAACACTTAATTCCATGAAAATGTGTAAATCAGTTGTCTGTCTACTTGAAATGTCAAATATATTGGAACATTATGTTCCAAACCTTGATCATCATATAATCACATATTTACAAAGGCTATTAGATCAAAACCATTTAGCTTTATTTGTGCTATCTGTCTGTGACTACTTTATTAATTGATGGACTATCGTCACTAAATATTTTGGAAATAATGATGATCTACGGTAGTAGTTAGAAATATATTCTTAGTGAATTTACAATTGATCTTGCAGTGACCCAGTTTTTATTTTCATTGACTTAGAAATTTTCTCCTCATTTGAGCTCAATCTCTTTTGCATTGTAAAACCCTATTTACAGTTTTAGTCAAGAAGCAATGTCTTTGACCTTGTAACATTTGGAGCTCTGAGTCACAGCTGCAAAGACATTGGAATTGGGTTGGAATTTTAAATGGGTCAGATTTGAGATGAGAAGCAGGCAGGTATGCAACTTCATGTCTCTGGCCTCTGCCAATTTCCTACCCTGATCTAGTCCCTGACCCATTTTGAATGATTGGATTGGGACTGAATCAGTTGCCCACCAGTAAGTAGTGGGTCATCAATTAAGGCTGATGGCTTTCCTGTTCCCAAACCAACGAGAAAATGAAAACTAAAATTGAGAGACCTTGCTTCCCTCATCACCACCCTACTGAACCCATATTAGTTATCTGGCACAACTGTAGCCACTGGTCATCTTCTGAAGAAGGCCATGGCCAGGCATTAGTAGCTTAATAAAAGGTAAGAACAAAAGTACCTGGCCTTCTTCATACTGAGATCAACAGCTCCATCTCAGCCAGTGAAGCCATCATTCAGTCTTAGAAGTCCTCCCCTTGACTTTCCAGAATCAGAAGCCAACTTTTCATCCCTGAAATGGAAGGCAAGCTCACTCCTTGACCTTTAATTGGCTGGAGCATTGAGGACTTCAAAGTGTATGTGTAAAGCACACCTCATGTTCCAAACTCGAATGATAATGTAGATATTGCCCTGCCTGTACTATTTCCTATTACTATTACATTCCTTTCACTCTCTGCAAATGAATGGCTTCTTTTGGTCAGTTTGCCCATGAGCTCTGCAGACTTTGCCCTCAATCACATTGGCAGCAATTCCATTGTGCCTGTTGAAAACAGTAAAGTTGGGGGCTTCTCCTTTACCTGCCTGACTTGCAGTTATACCCTCTCTCCCATAGCCACTATCAAAAATTGCACTACTTCTTAATTTAAAAGATGTGGTTGTCCACTGCACCAGTCTCCAGGTAATTTCTACCTTCTCTAATATCCTGCAAATTCTGTGTTTCAGATTCCAGTTCTACAACTGAATTGGAGTTCCTCAAGATACAGACATTTACTGCACCTGTCATTATCTTGGGTCACAATGTTTTCCACAAACTTTCACATACTACATTTGCAGCCCTACTTGTATTACAGTCATAAAGATCTGAAGCAAAGGAAAAGGTCCTTCAGCTTATCATATCCATGCTGATCAAAAACAACCACATAACAAATTCTAATCTCATTTTCTAGCAATTGGTCCATAGCCTTGTATGTCTTGCATTGCTATTTTTTGCTATATTTCTTTAATGAATTAGTCTATGTAATTACTCATCTTATAGTTTTCATACCTTTAGTTTTTTTTTACTTCAAGTTCTAGACATGTTACGTTATATGAAATGCTTGCCTGTAACATGAACTACCAACAGTATTAAAGGCAAAAAGCACCACCCTTTTCACCTTCTGGTCTGAATTCTACTTACACCATCTTTCCAAGTTTTACCCCGTGATGCATTTTGTTAATGGTCACTCCATCCAGCCTAGACCCTTGATGAAGGTCCCAGCTCGAAACATCAGCTTTTGTGCTCCTAAGATGCTGATTGGCCTGCTGTGTTCATCCAACATATTATTACATCTTGTCCTCCCCTCCAAAATCTTCCATGATCTCCACTACAATCCCTCCTCCTGAACCTCCCTCAACTCTCACTTGAAACAACAGTAGTACTTGCGCTGTGTGGAGCACTTCTTCATTTCCAACGTTCTTCCAGCTCCAAACTGTAACTAACTTCACAAAGCAAACATATACACAGGCAACAAAGTGTGGAGCTGGATGAACACACTTATTTTTGTAATAACTTAGGTGGCCCTAAACCTGACCTTTACGATTTACTAAATGCATTCAGGTTAATTTAGCTTCTTTTGTTCTGCAATTACTAGAAGCTTTGCAGACATCATATCTTCAGCTATAGAAAACCTTCTATTTATAACTCCATCTCTTTTTCGGTTCTACTGAACAAACATGGCAGCTTCTGAACTGCCACTTGATGTTAGATGTTCTGATAATCAATAAAACCCAAGATTTTAATTACCTTGCCTAGCTGTTAATCTCTTGAGCCCAAGCTAATGTGTCAATGACCTCAACCTTTTAAGTTACATCAAAGTGTTTCAGTTGCATTTATTCCATTTTCTACTGTTAAAAATTCATTCCAAAATTTGAAATTTATACAGAAACGCATGAACCATGAATTTGATATTCACAAAATAGTATAAACTAATTCTATTTGCAACATTATTCAAGCGTCACCCACCTCAGTATCTGAAGAGTAAATTAACAGTTGTTATTTATGCATTGTTTAAAAAGGGAATTCTTCTGACTCTGAATGAAAATTATGTACATAAACTGAATGGAAAATGCATGTGTCACTCATCAATTTGCTGTTTTTGTTCTTCCTATTCCCAGAATTCAGCATGTGAAATATCTTTGAGATCACATTAAATTATGCATCTTTTGCTGATCCACTTAAAAGTTTTCATGGAAGGCCAATTGAGAAAGTTATCAATGATGTGATAAAATATCTGACTTACTTTGTGAAAGTAACATACATTTCAATAGAAATATTGTTAAAAGTCCCTATTTTTATCGGAAAAAGATTTACAGCCAATATGTTTTGATTCATAAAACAATTAAATATGATGTGCTTGCATATATGTGTCAATCTGCTGATTGAATTATAGTGACCAGGGATGTGCTAAGTAGATCTCAATATCTCCTTGTAAAAATATAAACACAGTGCTTTGATTAGAGGTACACGACAAATAATTCTATTTGTATAAATAAGACTGCTCATTATTAAGAGGCCTGCAGTATGCCTTAAAGTAAAAGTGAACTGCATTCAGATCCCTTATGATAATTTCATACTTTTTAACTTCATGTTTGATATGTTTTTAACAGGCCTAATTGTTCATGAAGGAGCCGCAATATATCGAGTATTTAAACGCTGGAGAGCTGTAAACCTACACTGGACTGTTTTAAATTATGACAAATCAAAGGATTTAGGAATTAACAGCAGCAATGCTGAAAGATCTGCCAATCAGACCCTTTGGGCCTCTCTGAATCAATTCAGAACACGAAGGCCTGTTGGTTCTACTCAGCTAATGTTTCAAGGATTTCACTGCAGCTACACATTGTTACATTTACTGACACGATTCAGGCCAAATGATGAGGACTATGATGACAACAGTTCCACTGAGGTGGTAATGAGGGTAACAACAGTATGAACATGGATTCCTCACAGTTCTACAATTAGGCAGTGATTGTTCCTGGATTTGTGCTATAAGATCAAGGAAGTGTACAGGGCACATAAATGTAATATGTTTAACATACTTTCATAAAATGCATTTTTGATATAGTGCTTACTTCTTACTGTAATATATATTTTTTAAAACGTTAGATGCCAGTGGATTTTTGTGTGTAGATCAACGGGATTTACAGACATTTTTCATGGTGTACAGCGATTAATGGCTTTCAAAAATAAAACACATTGCCAAAATGCCTTATGTAAAATTAATGTATTTTAATCCATCCTTCAAAACATGTTATTTTGAAAAAATTCCACAAAGTTTCTTTCAAAATTATAATTGAACAAAAATAAAAACCCATTAAGTGAGCAGTAAAAAACGTAGTGAAATTGAAATGGTTTGTTTCCCAAGCACTATTATTTAAATTTGGTGAATCTTGTACTTATTACATAGAGTCAATGTTATTAGCTTTATTCGCTTTATTGTCACATGACTTAAATGAGTGAAAAGTTTACAAATCACCATGTACAGCATTCTTAAGAACCAAGGTACCTAGTTATTCATTCTTAAGTAGTGGAGGAGGTTAGAAATGTTAGAAAGTGTCCTGCTTTGTCCAGTGCTGTCTTGGCATCAAATGTTCCTATTCCCAGGTAAGGCAGAGAGGATTAGGGTTAGATGCAGGATAAATCCACTCTATCTAGACCTAACAATTTGCCTTAACCCTGATTTTAGTGCAGTTTGTGACACTTGCATTTCATCAAACATCCTTTAAATCTTTTTTCAGCAAGATGAACAATTTAATGTGGTGATTAAAGTGAAATTATGAGACATTGGACATGGTAAATTGGAATCTAGCCAGAGTTGGGAGTGAAACAGTCCCAAGTTAGTTTACACAATTTTTTTTCTGAGTTGTTATCTGGGTTATATTCAATCCAGACATAGGCTAATCGATTGTACTGTCCTTAGGAGAAGAGTTTTGTGCAGGTTGCCTGAACCCAGAGTTTGTATAAAATCCTGCTGCCAAATCAGTTATAAAAACAGTTCTTTTAATCAGAAGAGCCTATAATGAGTATTATATATAAGCCTGGGTGCCTTAACCAGTAATAACAACTGTCTCAAATCCTTGTAGAATGACATCAGTTAGTGCATATAAAATGCCTTCTTGCTGTATGCAAGTGAACGTGACTGGAACAAAAGGTTTGAAATACTAGGTGTACTTATTCATTTGTGTACAGTACAATGTAACAGTTTATCCACTCAATAAATAAAGATGACAGCTTGGATGCTGCAATGCCATTGATGTGTACATTGATATGTATATATTGTTTAATTTAATAAAATACTAAATCTCTAGACAATTAACTTACGTTATTCATTCACGTTTGTGTAATGTTGGAAAAATATTTATGAACAGTTGAGATTTTGATCCCTGTGATGTTGTACGAATTCACAGCATGCAACTGCCAGGCATTGGCCATCTCCACCAAAGAAGATCCCAATGGTTCATTCACTACAGTCCTTTAGGGAAGGTAACTGCCATCCTTATTTGGCCTGGCCTACACATGACTCCAGACCCACAGCTATGTGGTTGACTCTCGACTGCCTTCTGGACAAATAATGAATGCTAGCCAACCGTGCCTACATCTTCTGAATGAATTTTAAAAAAACCTATTGTTCCTTGGCTTGCCATTTTATTCTGTCTGCTACAAACAATATCAACATCCCCTCATTAGCTCATTTGCCATGCTATTGGCAAATTTCATACTGCTACTGAACATACATTTCTGCAAAAGGACTACATGGTGAGATACAGATGACTGAAATGGTGGACCAACCAAAACAAGCCAAGAATAAGGGAAAAATTGAAGAATGAACTCATTGTGTGCTAAGATATAGCTCAACCTAGCACAATTATATTTTCCTGATGTGTTTTATGCTTTAGTGTCACAAAGGCATGGAGAATGAAACAGGAACTGATTAACGCTGACACCTCATAGAATTATGGAATCCTTACAGTGTGGAAACATGGAAATAGGCCCAACAAGTCCACATTACCCTCCAAAGAGCATCCCATCCAGACCCTTCCCCTACCCTTTACCCTGTAACCCTGCATTTCCCATGGCCAATCCACTGAACCTGCACATACTACCCTCACTCACTACCCTCACTCACTACCCTCACTCACACCCTCACTCACTACCCTCACTCCCTCAACCTCACTCACAATCCTCACTCCCTCACCAATGCGGAGGAATGGAATTGTGGGAGATATAGCAGTTTGGATCAGAAATTGGCTTGCTGAAAGAAGACAGAGGGTGGCAGTTGATGGGAAATGTTCATCCTGGAGACCAGTTACTAGTGGTGTACCGCAAGGGTCGGTGTTGGGTCCACTGCTGTTTGTCATTTTTATAAATGACCTGGATGAGGGCGTAGAAGGATGGGTTAGTAAATTTGCAGACGACACTAAGGTCGGTGGAGTTGTGGATAGTGACGAAGGATGCTGTAGGTTGCAGAGAGACATAGATAAACTGCAGAGCTGGGCTGAGAGGTGGCAAATGGAGTTTAAAGCAGACAAGTGTGAGGTGTTGCACTTTGGTAGGAGTAACTGGAAGGCAAAGTACAGGGCTAATGGTAAGATTCTTAGTAGTGTTGATGAGCAGAGAGATCTTGGTGTCCATGTACACAGATCCTTGAAAGTTGCCACCCAGGTTGACAGGGCTGTTAAGAAGGCATACAGTGTTTTAGCTTTTATTAGTAGAGGGATCGAGTTCCGGAACCAAGAGGTTATGGTGAAGCTGTACAAAACTGTGGTGCGGCCGCACTTGGAGTATTGTGTACAGTTGTGGTCACCGCATTATAAGAAGGATGTGGAAGCTTTGGAAAGGGTGCAGAGGAGATTTACTAGGATGTTGCCTGGTATGGAGGGAAGGTCTTACGAGGAAAGGCTGAGGGACTTGAGGCTGTTTTCGTTAGAGAGAAGAAGGTTGAGAGGTGACTTAATTGAAACATATGAAATAATCAAAGGGTTAGATAGGGTGGATAGGGAGAGCCATTTTCCTAGGATGGTGGCAGTGAGCACGAGGGGGCATAGCTTTAAATTGAGGGGTCAAAGATATAGGACAGATGTCAGAGGTAGTTTCTTTACTCCCTGAGTAGTAAGGGAATGGAACGCTTTGCCTGCAATGGTAGTAGATTCGCCAACTTTAGGTACATTTAAGTCATCATTGGATAAGCATATGGACGTACATGGAATAGTGTAGGTTAGATGGGCTTGAGATCGGTATGACAGGTCGGCACAACATCGAGGGCCAAAGGGCCTGTACTGTGCTGTAATGTTCTATGTTCTATCTTTGGACTGTGGGAGGAAACTGAAGACCTGGACTCATAGTGCCAAGGACCCGGGTTTGATTCCACCCTTGAGCGACTGTCAGTGTGGAGTTTGCACATTCTCGTCGTGTCTTTCCAGGTTTTCGCTGGGTGCTCCATTCCTCCCACAGTCCAAAGGTGTGCAGGTTAGGTGGATTGACCATGCTAAATTTCCCATACTGTCCAGGGGTGCGTACGTTAGGTGGATTAGACATGGGAAATGCAGGGTTACAGGGAAAAGGGTAGAGGAATGGGTCTGGATAGGATGCTCTTTGGAGGGGCAGTGTGGACTTATTTGGCCTATTGACCTGCTTCCACACTCTAGGGATTCCATGATTCTATGAGGTGTCAGAGTTAATCAGTTCATAGAACATAGAACAGTACAGCACAGTACAAGCCCTTCAGCCCACAATGTTGTTTCAACCTAGTGTGCTACTCTGTGCTGTAATTATTTTTAAAAACTATAAGAACAATCATGTCTATTACTTTCAAAACAAAATTCTGTCAGGCTATTTTCTCAGAAAGCATATAAGAAGGCTAGCCTGTTAAGTGTACAAGGGCAATTCCTTGGTTCAATTCCAGCCTTGAATGACTGGGTGAAGTTCACACATTCTCTTTGTGTCTGTGTGGGTTTCTGCTTGGTGCTCTGGTTACCTCCCATGGTCTCAAGATGTGTAAGTTGGGATGTGCAGGTTAGTTAGCTTAGCTATGGTAAAAATGTGGAGTTTTGGGATAAGGTCTCCAACTTATCCCATATCTGGGCGAGATGCAATTTGATTGGCCCAATGGCCTCTTTCTGCACTGTAGCAATTCTATGAGTATTGATTCCAAAGCGTTCTTCTGCATTTAGATCAATACAAGAAAAAAAACTTGTCATATACTGTCAACTTACTGACAGCTTATCTCAGATTTTGGCCTTCTTTAATAATATTTTAATAGTAACAAATTCAAATAGAAAACTTAGTTTCCTTGCCACTTATGAAAAGAAAGTATCTATCTGTCCTTTGTTTAAAATGTAGAAGAGGATGGAAAAATACAAAGATTTACAAATTAAGCAATCTCATTATTTCAATATTTTGCCGAAGTCCAAGGTTGTTTAAGAGTTATTATGTTCATTCAAAGCTATGATAATAGGACAATGCTCACGATGCCAACATTCATTTTACTTTATTGAGCACATTGGCTGAGATCACCATGAAATTCATGCCTTCTCTACTTTGCCCATTGCTTGAGGCATGATGGCACTCAGGTTAATTTCATCCTCAGTTGTGTCTGTATCATGAGAAAACAACCCTAAGGTCCTCTGGGACCTTTGGCAAACTTATTTATACCAGTGGTGACTACTTTATTAATAATGTGATGTTCTTTTCATGGTTTAGTTTTTCAAAGTAAACTGCAACAGCATGAATAGAAAATAAACATTCTGCTATCTCCAGAGTGTGATTCTCAAGTACAGTTAGGCTTGGTTTAAAGTTGACTCGTTTATCAGTTTCACTTTAATAATTGTTTGCCAGTCAACTTGTTCTGTGGCTTGTCTGCTCAGATAATCTTTCTCCCAGCACTTTGCCCTTAATACCTCTAATCACCACCCCTAAGGATCTCAGCCTTGTTTCCCGCTCAGTTTCTTGACCTTGACCTCCTGCCAGGTTTTGCTCCCCAGGTCTCACCTTTTCCCCAAGCCTTGTGCTGCACCCTTGCTCTCTGGCCTCTCATCCCTTCCTCTCTTCTTATAAAGTCCTGGTGATTCTTTGACTGGCTTTGTCTAATCCTGTTTGCAAGTCCAAGGCTCCATCAAGTGGTAAGCATTAGGCAGTGTAATGACTCTCATTCATTGCTTCACCGAAAAACTTCAGCCACAGTATGTGTGTAACTTTTTAAATCATATTGTACACTGTACGTGTAATGTATTTCTTTTATTGTGAATTTAGTGATGCATTTCACATTGCAAATTATTTCAGCTAGGAATACACAATGCTGTGCATTTCAAATTTGTAGATTTTTCCTGGGTAGGAAATGTCCCAAGTAACGTCACTCTGGACTAATGGTTTTATCATTGATTCCATTAGTGGCCCTTGATACACTTAAGGTCACATTTTTGAGAAACACAACCACAACTTTAAGAGATAGTAGGAACTGCAGATGCTGGAGAATCCAAGATAACAAGGTGTAGAGCTGGATGAACACAGCAGGCCAAGCAACATCAGAGGAGCAAGATAGCTGACATTTTGGGCCTAGACCCTTCTTCAGAAAGACACTTTTCTGAAGAAGGTTCTAGACCCGAAATGTCAGTGAAAACTATTGGCGGACCGCCTTAGTCCCACCGGGATCCACAGCCGATACCGTAATTAAAGAAACTGGAGATGATTGGTATGCGGTTACCTTTAGAGGTGATTTATATGGGTGGTCAAATGGACAGTGGACTTAGGGGGGATGCTTTAATTTAAAACTAATTCAAACTTGGGAGGATGTCACACGGGAAGGGGATAACAACCCAAATTGGGATGTAGACTACATGTTGGGGTGTTTAAAAAGGTGGAAGGAATTGGCGAGAGGGCACCAACCACCAAAATCCCCCAAGAAAATATAGGCAGTGGCTAAAAAGTCAGTAGAAACCAACCCCCCAGGAGTGGGATTATATTCCCGCCTTCCTGCCCCGGCTAGCACCCCGCCCCCGGTGGGGACGGAGTGGACGAATAGATACTAATGGCTGCAGCTTTACCCCCACCCTACCGGGGCCCCTTGGCACAGGAGGCTGTTGGTGGAAGTGAGGAATCCCAGAGCACAGCGGAATCCGAGCCAACAGTTAGTAGCGCTAGTCACTTCCAAAAATAGCCTAGCTGAAAAGCTAAGGGAAGACAAGAGGGGCGGAGGAGGTTTTACAAGCTCCCCTTATTATGATAGGAGATGCTGCTATACTAAAACCCTGGACTCCGGCAGAAGCCCATGCCATGGTGTCTGAAGCCCCAAACCCAATGCCTTTCATTACTGGCTGGTACAAATGTGTACGATTTACTGACCCCTCCCTGGGGATGTGTAGATGCTACTGAAATGTGCATGTGGAAATTTGTGGTCATCTCTACCAGAGGGATTCACTATTCCCCCGTGAAAACGGAGATCAGAGACCAAACGATAACCAGCTTGCAATCAGGAATGAGTCTCTGTCTCACTGGCTAGAGAATAGAGTGAAGGAAGCTATAATGAGAGGAACACGAAAACGTAGCAATATAGGGGAAGTAGCCCACTGCGTGCAGCAAAAAGGGGAGTCTGTCCCAGAGTTTATAGCCAGGTGTAGAAGTAAATGGCAGCTATTTCCCTGGAGACTGGACCACTGGCAGTCCAAACCTTTAAACTATATGCTACTTCGCCAGGTGCAGACTTACAAATTGGCAAACCTAAATTGGCAGAATCAACAATGGGGAGAAGTGGTCACTTCATTAATGAACATGGACAGACAGGGCTTTTTCGTTTTCCAGGAGGAGACCAAGCCCGAAACAATGGGACAATTTTATCAAAAAGGCCTATAGAAGAGGAGGGGGCGGAAGGAGACAAAAGTGACAAAAGTATCACGAGATAAGTCTCAAGATAAATCCCAAGACCAGTGTAACAATTGTGGAAGGAAGGGTCACTGGGCCCAGGAATGTAGATCAGGAAGAGGCAGGGATCTGAGGGGAGAGGAGATGACCCCCTTTTCTTTTAGTCACCCGAATCCATCAGCATAGATGTGTCGCGAGGGCAGGCTATCATCAGACTGTCCAAAACTATGAGGGAACAGCTTGTGACTACTATGAAATTGGGAAATAAATATTTGGACTGTCTGACTGATACCTGTCCCATCATGTCCTATGTACCCCCCTCTGCAGACGTAATAGAAAGTGGCCGCCTAATTGAAACCGTGGGGATAGCTGGCGACCCACTGGCGGAACCCTTTTCCTTGCCAGCTCAATTGAAACTAAAGGGAAGAGATGTGTTGGATACTTTCATTATTTCTAAGACAGCCCCACTCCCCTTACTGGGCTGACAAACTCTTTGTCAACTGGGAGTCACATTTTATTGGACGACCGATGGTCAAACGACCGAAGCATGGAGCTCCCCCAAATTAGGATTCCCCAAATGTTAAAATTGATGAATAAGTCAAAATTAAGAGATATAGAGCCTATATTATACTGTTGGCAGTTGGATGGCAACCCCTATACCTCAGGACTCCAGAAAATGCAGACTGCTCTGCAGAATTTCGCGAGTCCTTATGCCCAGAATTTACGCCTTTTAATCAGCACCAGTCAGAAAAAGAAGAGGGTCCACTATGCTTCGCAGGCTGATCCACTTTACGATCAATTATCTGAACAGAAAAGAAAAGTTGGTTCCGAAGGCTTTGGGGCCCTCGTGGAACTAGTAGACGATCAGGAAGAAAGGTTCAAAATGGGAGATTTCTCAATGCCCCACTTGACAGTGGCTGTGAAACCACCGGCGAAACCTAGAGATATCTGGACTATGATAAAACGCATGGTAGCCGATACGAAGATTATCTGCACTATAGCCCCGCCCGTGTTGGGACAAGGAACAAGCATTGAGTACTTGAACGACAGGGAGGGGAGGATTGCTATACGCCCTGAGGTCAGGGGAACCATTTTTGAAAGGTAGCAACCGCCAAAAGAGGATCCTGTTCTCCTCCCTACAGTCCTAGCACAAGTCCCAGTAAATCTATGGGCACAGCACAAAAATCATGTGGGAAAGGTCCAAACGGTACCGGAGCACAGGGTGAACGTGTGTTGAACAGTATCGTTTAACCGCTAAAGCAGAGGACGGCATCGCCCGGTGATAAACTCGCTTCTGCAACAAGGGGTAACAATGAAGACACAGAGTCCATGTAACAGCCCTAAACTGTCCATTCCAAAGTCAGGTCGAAAAAATGAGTGGCCGTTTGTGACTTAAGGGTCATTAACAAGATAGTTGTCCCCATTGCACCGCTGGTGCCCGATACCGAAATTATACTGACGTCTATTCCTGCAGACGCTAGCGCCTTTACGGTAGTCGACCTATGTTCAGCATTCTTCTCTATTCCATAAGACCATCCGACCATAAGACATAGGAGTGGAAGTAAGGCCATTCGACCCATCAAGTCCACTCCGCCATTTAAATCATGGCTGATGGGCATTTCAACACCACTTCCCTGCATTCTCCCTGTAGCCCTTGATTTCTTGTGCGATCAAGAATTTATCGATGGCTGCCTTGAAGGCATCTAACGTCCTGGCCTCCACTGCACTCCGTGGCAATGAATTCCACAAGCCCACCACTCTCTGGCTGAAGAAATGTTGCCTCATTTCTGTTTTAAATTTACCCCCTCTAATTTTAAGACTGCGCCCACGGATCCTAGTCTCCCGCCTAACGGAAACAACTTCCTAGCATCCACCCCTTCTAAGCCATACATTATCTTGTAAGTTTCTATTAGATCTCCCCTCAACCTTCTAAACGCTAATGAGTACATTCCCAGGATCCTTAGCCGTTCATCATACTCATCTGTGACTCTCCGCTGGACACGCTCCAGGGCTAGTATGTCCCTCCTGAGGTGTGGGGCCCAAAATTGGACACAGTATTCTAAATGGGGCCTAACTTTATAAAGCTTTATAAAGCCTCAGAAGCACATCGCTGCTTTTATATTCCAACCCGCTTGAGATAAACGACAACATTACATTTGCTTTCCTAATTACGGACTCTACCTGCAAGTTAACTTTTAGAGAATCCTGGACCAACACTCCCTTTGTACTTCTGCTTTACGAATTGTCTCACCATTTAGAAAATAGTCCATGCCTGTATTCTTTTTTCCAAAGTGCAAAATCTCACATTTGCTCACATTGAATTTCATCAGTCATTTCCTGGACCACTCTCCTAAACTGTCTAAATCTTTCTGCAGCCTCTCCACCTCCTCAGTACTACCTGCCTGTCCACCTATCTTCGTATCATCGGCAAACTTCACCAGAATGCCCCCAATCCCTTCATCCAGATCATTAATATATCAGGTGAACAGCTGCGGCCCCAACACTGAACCCTGCGGGACACCACTTGTCACTGGTTGCCATTTCAAAAAAGAACCTTTTATCCCAACTCTCTGCCTTTTGCCAGACAGCCAATCCTCAATCCAAGCCAGTAGCTCACCTCGAACACCATGGGCCTCACCTTGCTCAGCAGCCTCCCGTGAGGCACCGTACACAAAGACAGCCAGTATCCATTTGCATTTACTTACAAAAAGTATACAACACACCTGTCATAAGGGTATGCTGAAATGGCCCCAAGTTGCCAGAGGCCCTATCCTTAGTAATGTACACTATGTGAAATCAGAAGAATAGAAAAACAGGACTCACCCCTCATGAGATTTTATGACCTATGACAACAGGAACTAGGCCTCCCATGACCCCAGAAGGGGTAGCTTTAATATGGAATGATGAGAGAACATTAAAGTATATGTCGACCAAATCCTGTCAGGAGGCAGTGAAGTTACATTAAAGAGTCCAACAAGCCCAAACACTGCTAAAGGAAGATAATATGCATCCGTTTAATCCTGGAGATTGGAGGTACGTGAAATCGATGAATAAAGATTCTTTTTCCCCTAGGTGGAAAGGCCCTTATCTGATGCTGCTAATGACCCGCATGGTGGTTAAAGTGAAGGAGAAACCCGAATGAATCCACGCCACGAGGTGCAAGTTGCACTACGACAAGAGAGTAATGTCCTCCCGAAAAGAAAGAAAACATCACCAAGAATGAAAAAAACACAACATGCAAAGAAGTAAAATCTTGACTGTGGCAATTGGACTGATATGTTTTTGGATTGCATAGAGGAGAAGCGGTAAACACCTTTCTGTGTTTGTCTTATGAGTATGCCGATAGGAGTAGTGTCTCTACTTGCTGTGTATGCGCCCTAGTCCCTCTCTATGGAGGAAAAGGGGGCATCCCTTTAAGGTCAAATCCCTTTTAGTCATAGTGACATGTACGCTTGGAGAAGTTTTAAAAATTATACAAGAAAAGAGGCATCAGACAGGAAACCCACCCAAAGGCAGTAAGCTATGGGAATCTTTGTTACCTCCTTGTGTGAACAGATCACAAGAACTCACTTTTGATGGATGGCTGGTACATATGTCAGAACATCTAGCAATCCCCCCCCCCACCCCCAGCCTGACCATAATGAGGGCTGAAGTAGGCAACAGATGCTTATGTCAGCCAGATCACTCTAACACTACCTTTATGGGCAACAGCCGCTGCGAGTTTAACAACACCCTGGACCACACACTGCTGTGGACCTTGAGTGGGACATATTGGGTATGTGGGGTAAAGGCCTACCCTTGGCTCCCAATGTGGTGGTCAGGCTGTTGCTACCTAGTCTATGTTCTACCCCAGATCCAACACTTTTGAGTCTCGGACTCAACATCCCTGGGTTCACCACATTACCAATTCTGGCCCTAATGTTTGAAGGAGACCTATAATTGAAGCAGGGTGGTTTGGGATAATAGCTTTTCCCATTTATGGAACTGGAAAAGCAGCCAGGGAGTTATTAAGTATGGCCTCTGCATTAGAGAAATTAGCAAACGAAACAGCGAAGGTTTCAGGGAGACACAGCAACCTCTATCTGCAGTTACACTAGAATCAGTGGCAGTTAGGACTGTGGCACTGCAGAATAGGATGGCATTGGATTTTGTGTTGGCCGAAAAGGAGGTTACCCGTGCCATTTTAGGACAAGAGTGCTGCACTTAAATTCCCGACGAATCAGAAATCACTACCAACCTGGCTGATCATATTAGAAAGTCGGCTGAGAAAATTAAGAAGATAAGGGAACAATGGATGTTCGGTAACTGGTGGGGAACCCTTGACACATTATGGTCTAATATTTATCATGGTGGTTATTTGTGTAGTAGCTGCTAGATTTATTTGCACCCTGTTACCCCCGATAGGAGGACGCCAATCTATGGTGCCGATGTACCCTAAAACAGTGATCGAGAATTTCGATGATGATAGCTATAATGAGGAGGAATGTTTAAACATGCGTCCTTACCCAGAGGGATATGAGCCCCCTTTTCAACAAGAGAGATGTAAAATTTTAAGTGTTGATCTGAAAAGATCAACAAGGAGGCACCTGTGGAAGAAAAAGATGGGAATTTAGGCCAAGACAGAAAAGGCAACCGTGGAGCAACTGATGACTTAGAGAAAGAATTTTAATTAGTTCAGCATGTGGGATTTTAACGAGCTTAGCAGAAGTCGGGAGGTAATTACTCTGGCTGTGTTATCACTATGTGCATGTTATCTTAGCTAGAGTTAGAGAAGGGTCTTTTGATATATTGTCACTATACCAAGGTTTTAGGCTGAATTAGAGATGTCCCTTGTATCCCTGTTACTGATAAGCTACAGTTTCAATTAAACTGTATATCACTCGCTATGCCAGCTGCATGCTGATGGTCATTTGGAGAAGTAATTATTAAGGAATCTGTAAGACAGCATTCCTGTTACCCCGAGCAGCGTCTGTTTTTCTTAAACGTACAATGAAATGAATCAACAAACATAAGGGAACACACTGCTCTGAAGTTAATGGTATAAATGAGATTGTTATGCTCTGTATTAGCAGAGTTGGGTGCCTCACTCTCTTTGGTAGCAAGTAAGAAAATAAACTGCTTTGAACAGGAGCTGGAGTCTAGTCTCATTATTAGTTAAGTTGAAGTAAAAATGTCTACACCACACACCTTGATCCCATGTTCCTTAGTAATTGACCCCTCCACCCTGGGAAAAAGCCTCATTCTTTCCATTCTATCATAGCATTCACAATGTTACAAATTTCTATCTGGTTGCACCTCAACATCCTGCGTTGCAGTGAAAACAAACCCAGTTCTACCCAACCATTTTTCATAGCTAAAATCCTCCATACTTGGTAAACATTTTCTGTGTCCTCTCCAAAGTATCCACTTCCTTCTGGCAGTGTGGTGGCCAGAACTGTATGCAATATTTCTAGTGTTGCCTAACTAAAGTTCTATAAAGCTGCAGCATAACTTGCCTATCCTTATACTCAACACATCTTCTAATGATGGCAGATATAGAACATAGAACATAGAACAGTACAGCACAGAACAGGCCCTTCAGCCCACAATGTTGTGCCGACCATTGATCCTCATGTATGCACCCTCAAATTTCTGTGACCATATGCATGTCCAGCAGTCTCTTAAATGACCCCAATGACCTTGCTTCCACAACTGCTGCTGGCAACGCATTCCATGCTCTCACAACTCTCTGTGTAAAGAAGCCGCCTCTGACATCCCCTCTATACGTTCCTCCAATCAGCTTAAAACTATGACCCCTCATGTTAGCCTTTTCTGCCCTGGGAAATAGTCTCTGGCTCTGTCCTGGCTTTTTTTACTACCTTATCTACCTGCCTCCACCATCTTCAGTGATCTGTGGACCTGAACACCCAGATCATCCTGCATATCAATATTCCTAAGGGTTCTGTCATTCACTGCATAATTTCTACCTGCAATTGGCCCTCCAAAATGCATCACCTAATATTTTGTCTGGATTAAACTCCATCTGCCATATTTTTGCCTCCAGCTGATCTATATCCTGCTGTATCCTCTGACAATCCTCCTTACTATTGACTACTCCACCAATCTTTGTATCATCTGCAAATTTACTAATTAGACCAGCTACATTTTCCTCCAAATTATTTATGTTGATCACAAGCAGCAGAAAAGCATCATTCCGAAAAGCATCATTCCACTGCTATCCTCTCTCTCCTATGACTAAGCCAGTTCTGTATCCATCTTGCCAGCTCACAACGATACCCTGTGACTTCACGTTTTATACCAGTCTGCCATGAAGGACCATGTCAAAAGCTTTATTGGCTTTATTGAAGTTCATGTAGATAACATCAACCAATTTTCCCTCATCAATTATCCTCATCGCCTCCCCAAAAAACTCAATCCAGTTGGTGAGCCACGACCTCCCCTGCACAAAACCATGCTGTCTATCGCTAATAAGTCAATTTGCATCTTATCCCTGAGAATCTTTTCCAATAATTTCCTTACCAATAACTTGAGACTCAGAGGCCTGAAATTTCCTGGATTATCCCTGCTTCCCTTCTTAAACAATTGGCCAACATTGGCCATTCTCTAGTCCTCTGGGACCTCACCTGTGGCGAAAGCAGATACAAAGATGTTTGCCAATGCTCCAGCAATCTGCTCTCTTACCTTGCTCGATATTCTGGGATACAGGATAGATCCCATCAGGGCCCCGGAACTAATCTACTTTAATATTTTATAAGATGCACAGTACCTCTTCCATATTAATCGCAACTTGTCTTAGAAACTCAATACTTCCTTCCCTGAGATCATCCTCCGCCAATTCTTTCTTTTTGGTGAATACTGTCACAAAGTGTTTGTTTAGGACCTCACCGACTTCTTCTGGCTCCGCAGTAGATTCCCTCCCTTGTCCTTGAGTAGGCCAACTCGTTCCCTGGCTCCCCTCTCACTTTTTATATGTCTATAAAAAGACTTGGGATTCTCCTTAATCCTGTTTGGCAATGATTTTTCATGACCCCTTTTAGCTCTTCTAATTCCTTGTTTAAGTTATTTCCTACTTTCCTTATATACTTCCAGGGCTTTGGCAGTTCCCATCCTCCTAGATATTATGTATGCTTCCTTTTACTTTTTGACCAAGATCATAACATCCCTGGTCATCCAAGGTTCGTGCAACTAGTTATTCTATTCTTCTTTGTCGCAAGGACATGCTGCTCCTGAACGCTTATCAACTGCCATTTGAAATATTCCCACACGTATGGATTTACCTTCAGACGGCTGCCTCCAATCAAAATGATCCAGTTCTTGTTTAATGTTGCTGTAGTTCACCTTCCCCCATTTTACCACCTTCACCGAGATCTGCTGTCCACCAATCTTTGTATCATCTGCAAATTTACTAATTAGGTCAGCTACATTTTCCTCCAAATCAAATTTCCTCCCCCACTGAAACTTCACTTACCTGGCCGGGCTTATTTCCCAAAACCAGTATTTTCCCTTCCCTGGTTGGACTGTTTACATACTGTGTCAAGAAACCCTCCTGAATGGTCCTTACAAATATTGCGCTATCCAAGCACCGAGCATGAAGTGAATCGTAGTCAATGTACGGGAAGTTAAAATAACCCACCACAGCAACCCTGTAGCTTTTACATCTTTCCAAAATCTGTCTACATATTCTCTCCTCCATCTTCAGTTTGCTGTTGGGAGACCTGTTCCCCATCTTTCCCCAACCCTTTTACATTACTTTGTATCACACCTGGATTTACATAGAACATAGAACAGTACGGCACAGAACAGGCCCTTCAGCCCACAATGTTGTGCCGACCATTGATCCTCATGTATGCACCCTCAAATTTCTGTGACCATATGCATGTCCAGCAGTCTCTTAAATGACCCCAATGACCTTGCTTCCACAACTGCTGCTGGCAACGCATTCCATGCTCTCACAACTCTCTGTGTAAAGAACCCGCCTCTGACATCCCCTCTATACTTTCCTCCAACCAGCTTAAAACTATGACCCCTCGTGTTAGCCATTTCTGCCCTGGGAAATAGTCTCTGGCTATCAACTCTATCTATGCCTCTCAATATCTTGTATACCTCAATTAAGTCCCCTCTCCTCCTCCTTTTCTCCAATGAAAAAAGTCCGAGCTCAGTCAGCCTCTCTTCATAAGATAAGCCCTCCAGTCCAGGCAGCATCCTGGTAAACCTCCTCTGAACCCTCTCCAAAGCATCCACATCTTTCCTATAATAAGGCGACCAGAACTGGACGCAGTATTCCAAGTGCGGCCTAACCAAAGTTTTATAGAGCTGCAACAAGATCTCACGACTCTTAAACTCAATCCCCCTGTTTATGAAAGCCAAAACACCATATGCTTTCTGAACAACCCTGTCCACTTGGGTGGCCATTTTAAGGATCTATTTATCTGCACACCAAGATCCCTCTGTTCCTCCACACTGCCAAGAATCCTATCCTTAATCCTGTACTCAGCTTTCAAATTCGACCTTCCAAAATGCATCACCTCGCATTTATCCAGGTTGAACTCCATCTGCCACCTCTCAGCCCATCTCTGCATCCTGTCAATGTCCCGCTGCAGCCTACAACAGCCCTCTATACTGTCAACAACACCTCCAACCTTTGTGTCGTCTGCAAACTTGCTGACCCATCCTTCAATCCCCTCATCCAAGTCATTAATAAAAATTACAAACAGTAGAGGCCCAAGGACAGAGCCCTGTGGAACACCACTCACCACTGACTTCCAGGCAGAATATTTTCCTTCTACTACCACTTGCTGCCTTCTGTTGGCCAGCCAATTCTGTATCCAGACAGCTAAGTTCCCCTGTATCCCATTCCTCCTGACCTTCTGAATGAGCCTTCCATGGGGAACCTTATCAAATGCCTTACTGAAGTCCATATACACCACATCCACAGCTCGACCCTCATCAACTTTTCTAGTCACATCCTCAAAGAACTCGATAAGGTTTGTGAGGCATGACCTGCCCCTCACAAAGCCGTGTTGACTGCATTTGATCAAGCCATGCTCTTCCAGATGGTCATAAATCCTATCCCTCAGAATCCTTTCTAGCACCTTGCAGATGACAGACGTGAGACTTACTGGTCTGTAATTGCTGGGGATTTCCCTATTTCCTTTCTTGAAGAGAGGAATTACATTTGCCTCTCTCCAGCCCTCAGGTACGACTCCAGTGGAGAGCAAGGGTGCAAAGATCCTCGCAAGTGGCGAAGCAATTGCATTTCTCGCTTCCCAAAGCAGCCGAGGACAAATCTGGTCCGGGCCTGGCGACCTGTCAATCTTAATGTTTGGCAAAATTTTCAGCACATCAGCTTCCTCTATCTCTATCCATTCCAGCATGCACACCTGCTCTTCAAAGGTTTCATTCACTACAAGTTTGTTTCTTTCGTAAAGACAGAAGCAAAAACTCATTTAGGGCTTCCCCCACCTCCTCAGACTCCACACACAAGTTCCCTATGCTATCCCTGATTGGCCCTACTCTTCCTTTGACCATTCTCTTATTCCTCACATAAGTGTAAAATGCCTTTGTGTTTTCCCGGATTCCTTCTGCCAAGCCTTTCTTGTGCCCCCTCCTGGCTCTCCTCAGACCATTTTTGAGCTCTTTCCTTGCCTGCGTGTAATCCTTTCTAGGTGAACTTGACCCTAGCTTCCTCCACCTTATGTAAGCTACCTTCTTCCTTTTCACAAGAAGCTCCACCGCTCTCGTCATCCAAGGTTCCTTTATCTTACCCCTTCTTGCCTGTCTCAGAGGGACATATTTACTCATCACTCGCAACACCTGTTCCTTAAACCGTCTCCACATGTCTATAGTGCCCTTACCATGGAACAATTGCTCCCAGTCCATGCTCCCTAACTCATGTCTAATCGCAGCATAGTTTCCTCTTCCCCAATTACATATCCTCCCATTTTGCCTAATCCTCTCCTTCTCCATAGCTATGTAGAATGTGAGGCAGTTATGGTCACTATCACCAAAATGCTCTCCCACCACAAAATCTGATACCTGCCCCGGCTCGTTTCCGGGCACCAAGTCTAGAATGGCCTCTCCCCTCGTCGGCCTGTCAACGTACTGAGTTAGGAAACCCTCCTGAACACACCTTACAAAAACAGCTCCATTCAAATCTTCTGCTCGAAGGAGGTTCCAATCAATATTAGGAAAGTTGAAGTCACCCATTACAACAACCCTACTATGTCCACACTTTTCCAAAATCCGTCGACCTATGCTTTCTTCAATCTCCCTGCTGCTATTGGGGGGCCTGTAGTAAACCCCTAACGAGGTGACTACTCCCTTGCTGTTCCTAATTTCCACCCATACTGACTCAGTAGGCAGATCTTCCTCGACAAAGGAAGCTTCTGTAGCTGTGATACCCTCTCTGATTAGTAGTGCTACACCCCCTCCTCTTTTTCCCCCCTCCCTATTCTTTTTAAATGTTCTAAACCCTGCAACATCCAGCAACCATTCCTGCCCATGAGAAACCCATGTCTCTGTTATGGCCACAACATCATAGCACCAGGTACTGATCCATGCTCTAAGTTCATCACTTAGATCCAGGAACATTCAGCTGCCAGTCCTGTTCTTCTTTCAGCCAAATCTCCATAATTGCAATAATATCATAGTTCCAAGTACTAACCAGAGCTCTAAGTCCATCAACCTTGTCTATTATACTTCTTGCATTGAAACACATGCATTTCAGATCACCTCGCCTGCTCATTTCAGCAGCGTTTCCCTGCCTGTCCGTGTTGTTAGTTATATTTGCCTTGGTTTCTATTTCTCCCTCAATTTCTCCATCTATTCCTCTGGCTTCATCCCTCTGTCACACTAGCTTAAACCCTCTCCAACCACTTATCTAAGTAGCCCTGCCAAGGACATCAGTACTGGCCCTGCCCAGGTGTAACCTGTCCAGTTTGTACAGGTCTCACCTCCCCCAGAATTGGCTCCAATGTCCCACAAATCTGAAACCCTCCTCGTGTTCACCCTATAATATACTGCTGTTTCCAATCTGACTAGCTTGTGACAGTGATAGTAATCTTGAGATAACTACCTATGAGATCCTACATTTCAACTTTCTTTCTAGTTCTCTATATTCTGCTTTTAGGACTTCATCCCTTTTCTTAACCTAAATCACTAGTACCAACATGTATCATGACCACTGGCTGATCGCCTTCCCCTTCCAGAATGTCTTGTAATCGCTCCCAGAAATCCAGGACCTTAGCACCAGCGAGGCAACATGCTATCCTGGACTCATGATTGTGGCCACAGAAATGCCTATCTATCCCCCTCACAATTGGATCCCCTATAACTAGAGCATTTTATTGCCTATTTCTCCCTCCCTTTGCAGCAGAGTTAACCATGATGCCATGAACTTGGCTGCTGTTGTTATCCCCTGACAGCCCATTCACATTGACAGTTCCCAAAATGGCATATCTGTTTTGCAGGGGAGTAGCCACAGGAGATTCTTGCATTGCCTGCTTAGCCCTCCTGCTCTGCCTCATGGTCACCTATTCCCTTCCTGCCTGTGGAGTCAGAGTCTGTGGTGTGACCAACTCTCTATATGTATTATTTACAATACTCTCTGCCTCACAAATGCTTCATTGTGTCCCCAGACGTTGCTCCAATTCCAAAACTCAGGCTTCCAGGAGCTGCAGCTGAGAAATGGTTGCACACGTGCAGGTCCCAGGCACTGGAAATGTGCCAGACTTCCCACATCAAGCAAGAGGGGCAAACCATGATTTGGAACTCTCCTGCCAAGCCTTACTCCATTAACTTAACTAATCCTTACAATGTCAAATACTTTTAATACTAAATTTAAGCTGCTGGTATTCTCTGCTCTGACAACCCGTAGTCCCAGGCCTTGGAGTTTCTGCAACACTCATTCAGGGTCAACTCTTTGTTCTGGAAAACCAATAAGTTTCAGGCAAATCTTAGAGCTTCTTTCATCGAGTTGATGCTTGTCTCGGTGTCTTCCCAGGGAACAGACTATATACCACAGAGTCCTGTGTGACGGAGCTGCTTGGGATGGATCTCAACACAAACCATTGCATCTTCCTCCAGACATCCTTTGCAAAGGCACATTCCAGAAGGAGATGTGTGAAATTCTCTACATCCTGCAGCCTCTTTGAGGGCACCGTGTGGTTGCGCAGGCCGAGCAGGTGTACATAAATGATCTCACAGGAAGTGCACTTCTACCGCCAGCCAAGTGATGTCTTGATGCTGGTTAGAACGTTCTTGTGATGAGGCATCCTGCCAAATGACTTTAACAGTATGCTTAGGAAATGACGCAACAATATCTATGCTCTACTTTTCCCTTAGGATCTCAAAGATGCTGCATGTTGACCATTTCCTGATGGACTGGGGGTCAAAGGTGTTTTTCTTTGCAACTTTCTCCACAAAGGACAGATGATATGGAGTGGTCCAACTACTTGGAGCATTCCATGGCAGCGAGCCCAGTTCCCATCCTTTGCAATGCCAGGGACAGGTAGAGCCTCAGTACATAGTTATACTTCGTGTTAGCATACCGAGTATCTACACACAGCTTGATGCCACACACAAAGGTCGCCATCAAGATGGGGGCACCGTTGGGTACATTCTTCCTCCCCATTTCCAGAGTTTTGTGCATGGAGTTCCTGCAAACTCTGTCAATCTTAGGCTTATGGGTGAAAGATGTTAAGGCTTCCAGGGTAGCACTGTGGTTAGCATTGCTGCCTCACAGTGCCAGGAACCTGGGTTCAATTCCACCCTCGGGTGACTGTCTGTGCGGAGTTTGTACACTCTCTCTGTGTCTGTGCGGGTTTCCTCCAGGTGCTATGGTTTCCCACAGTCCAAAGATGTGCAAGGCTAAGTGGATTGGCCATGCTAAATTGCCCGTAGTGCTCAGGAATGCGTAGATTAGGTGGGTCATAGGGAATGGGTCTGGGTGGGTGCTCTGAGGGTTGGTGTGGATTTGTTGGGCTGATGGGCCTGTTTCCACACTGTAGGGATTCTATGATTCATAAAATGAAGCAACAAGTTTATCATCAAGGCAGGTCTGATTTTATTTTCTTTCATGTGAATGTACCTTGACTGAGACCAAACCTCTATAAAGGCAGCTTATTTCTCAGTAGCAATTTTGGCTCCCAATTTTTATTACAATTATTGAGAATAGGTCTCAGCCATTAAAACTGACTCTTTTATTTTATTAAAAGTACTCCAGATTATCTATTTCCTTTTCAAAAGGTGAATAAGTGGGTAAGAGAGTGGCTGAGTCATTTGTTTAGTGAGTGATTCAACAAGTTAGTCAGTACTTGAATGAGTGAGTGTTATGAAGGTGAATTAATGAGTGGTTGGGTGAGCAAATGAGTCAGTCAGTAGATCAATATGTCAGTGAGTGAGTTATATTGAACAGGTGTCACAATTGAACTAACCTGCCCTAGCCAAACTAATTGAAATTTCTACCAACCGCAAACCCTCCTGCAATTATGTTCTCCTTTCTGTTTCAGGCCCATTTGTGGGTCTTCCCCAGAAACAGTCCCAGTGATCCAGGAATCTAAAACCCTCCGTCCTGCACTAACTTTTGAGCCACTCATTTTACTATTTCTGTACTCATTGGCATGTGGCACTGGGAACAATTCTGACGAACTTTGAAGACTTTTGAGATCCAACTTTATTAGATCGCTGCCTAACTCCCTGACTTCTTGATGCAAGAACTCATCTCTTGTTCTACCTACGTCAGTAATAGCAATGTGTACAATGAGGCCGACCTAATCAGCCTCCCACTTCAGGGATGCCCTGTCATTGCTTGATGATACCCTTGACCCTGGCACCAAGGAGGCAACAGACCATCAGTGGAGTTACATCTGTGGCCACAGAAACACTTGTCAATTGTTGTTTATGTGAAATCTGCAAAAGTTACATTATTATAAATAAACTGTTAATTTTTGTTTCAGTTCTGCACTGGGGCCCCAGATGTTATTTGTAATAGAGTCTCATAGAGTCAGAAAGATGTACAACATGGAAATAACTCATCTCGCCAACCATATATCCAAAATTAATCTAGTTCCATTTGCCAGCATTTGGCCCTGTAAATCCTCCCTATTCATGTATGCATGTAGATGTTTTCTGAATGTTCTAATTGTACTAGCTTCCACCAACTCCTCTAGCTGCTCATTCTATACCTTGTGTAAAAGCATTGCCCCTTAGATCCCTTTTAATTTTTTCCCCTCTCACCTTAAACCTATGCCCTCTAGTCTGGGAAAAATGTCTTTGGCTACTCACCTTATCCCTCACGATTTTATAAACCTCTGTAAGGTGACTACTCAACCTCCAATGCTCCAGGGAAAATAATCCCAGGCTATTCAGCCTCTCCCTTTAGCTCAAACCCTCCGACTCCAGCAACATCCTTGTTAATTTTTTCCGAATTCTTTCAAGTTTCATAATATCCTTCCTATAGCAGGGAGATCAGAACTGAATGCAGTACTCCAAAAGTGGCCTAACCAATGTCCTGTACAGCCCCAACATGACATCGCAACCCGTATACACAATGCACTGACCAATGAAGGAAAGCCTACCAAACACCTTCTTCACCATTCTGTCTACTTGCAACTCCACTTTCAAGGAACAATGATTTTGTACCCAAGGTCTCTTTGTTCAGTAACACTATCCAAGATGTTACCATGAAGTACGTTAAGTCCTGCCCTGATTTGCCTTATCAGAATGCAACACCTCATATTTATCTAAATTAAACTCCATCTGCCACTCTTCAGCCAATTGGCCTGTCTGATCAAAGTCCCATTGTACTCTGAGATAGCCTTCTTCATTGTCCACTACACCTCCAATTTTGGTGTCATCTATAAACTAGTCTGTTTAAGAACAATTGGGCAATTGTGAGAAATCATTGAGTGTTTTAATTTATGAGGAGGTGATAGCCTAGTAGTATTATTTCTACAGTTTTAATCCAGAAACTCAGCTAATATTCTGGAGACCCAAGTTGAAAACCCAACACAGCATATGGTGGAGTTTGAATTCCATATAAAAAGAATGTGGAATTAAGAATCTAATGATGACTAAATCTATCTGGTAACCTAATGTCCTTCAGAGAAGAAAATCTGCCATTGTCGCCTAATCTGGTCGATATGTGACTCCAGAGCTACAGTTATGTGGCTGACTCTCAAGTGCCCTCTGAAATGGCTTACAAAGCTCCTCAGTTGCATTAGTCACTAAAATGTCTCAACAAAGAAATAAAAGTGGCTCTAATCACACTCATAGAAGAGGAACACAGGCAAAAGAAATTCAGCCATGTTGCAGCTCAAGGGAGTATGAGGCTGGTGGGCATCTAATGTTAGGAGTATAATAGTTAAGAGTTTAGGGTGTAGATTAACATGTGGATTTACAATGTTGCTGCTACCACAGAAATATGGTGGAGGGAGACGCAGCATTGGCAACTCAATAAGATCTTCAGGCAAGACAGAGAAAGGTGTAAAAGAGGAGGTGGTGTTGTATTATTTATGAAGGAGTCAGTTACTGCAGTAAGGATGGATAATATCTTGGAAGCATTATGAAACAAAGCTTTGTGGGTAGAGCTTTGGAATAATAAAAGAGCAGTCTCGTTGTTATGAGTGTTTTATAGGCCCTCTAAACAGTCAGCAGATAATTGAGAAGCTGATTTTATTTTTTTGTAATTCATTCACAGGATGAGGTCATCTTTGCTAGATCAGCACTTAGTGCCCAGTGAGCAGCTTCGAGCCAAACAAATTGCTGTGCATCTGGGGTCAAATATAGGCTAGACCAGGGAAGGAGACAGATTTCTTTCCCTGAAGGACATGAATAAACCAGATGATTTTTTCCCAACAATCAGCAATGATTTCATGGCCATCATTAGACGCTTAATGCCAGATTTTTTATTGAATTCAAATTCCACCATCTGCCGTGGTGGGATTTGAACCCATGACCCCCGAATATTAACTGAGTTTCTGCATTAATAGTCTAGTAATAATTTTATAATTCACTAGGAGTTAGAGCAGGTTTTAATCCCTCTAATTCTTCCAGGCTATCTATTCAAGTGAGTGAGCTGGAACCCTCCAGAGTCTCCAACTTTAACTCTGATTTTCTGAAGAAGCGTCTAGACCTGAAACGTTAGCTTTCCTGCTCCTCTGATACTGCGTGGCCTGCTGTGTTCATCCAGCCCTACACCTTGTTATTTTAGATCTCCAGCATCTGCAGTTCCTACTATCTCTCTAACTCAAGGCTGCTCATTTTTGCAGAGGGTTCTCGATGCTAGGTAATTCAATTTCCAATTTCCAAGGCAATTGCTGTGAAATCCAGTGTCAGAACTTCCTCATAGCCACAATACACAACTCTAGTGAATGCCTTCCCTGATTTGGAATATTTGTGTCAATATTCTTCAGCACTGTTAAGAGCTAAATCCAGTCATCTCGATGAAATAACAAGCCAAGAATGATTACAAATGCTAGTAGTTAAACTAGTAACAACAAATGGACCTCAGAATGGAAGTGAAAATTGGTCAAATGAAAGTGATACATAAATCGAATCACAAAAAGTAATAGTTTCATAGAAATGGAACTAGAGTAGACGTGTGTATTTAGGAAGCAGAAAGGAAACAAAAATAAAAGTAGGCCTTTCAACTCCTCAAACCTATTGGAAACCACTCTGCCAATCTAATTCATGGCTGATTCAAGTTTGAATTGTCATTTTAATCTTGAAGTTGATTTACGCCTTTAATTAGTTTGGTACTTAAAGGATGTACAGGGCAAAAAATATTCTTAATATCTTATTTGCTACCATGTTGCCACTTTAACATGCCTGCAGTATTATTAGGTTTATGGCCAAGGACACAAAGAGACTTACACTGTGAAATAAAATCTGCAATATCAGTGAGTTAATTCTTGGTCATCTCTTCCAGTCAGATCTTAACATATGTTATAATGGTTTGTTGTTTGTAATGTGTTGAACAGCTGTACACTCAAAAAACTAAAGTAAAACAAACATTCAAATACACTTTGGAGTTCTCATGACAATGCCAAACCTTATAATATTAGGACAATTCCAAAATTTAGTTTGAACTTTTAAAGAAACTGTCTTTTTGAGAATGAAGCCCGTTTAATATCTAACAGTCTGAATTGGACGTGAAAGAAGAAAAATCTTTTGGATAGGTACATGGATGGGAAGAGTTTAGAGGAATATGGACCAAATGTGGGCAATTGGAAATAGCTGAGTGGGCACCATGGTCAACATGGATTAGTTTGGTCTGAGGAGCCTGTTTCTATGCTATATTACTCTGTGACTCTATAATGTGGGTGGAATTTTTTCTGGTCATATTTCCTGTTGGCTAGAGGGCTGGCAATAGATTTGTGGTACCCCTTCTAAGGAATGCCGCTGTATGTCCTGCCAGTTAGGCAGTTCAGAGGACATTCTCGGGCCTTCCTCAGAAATTATGTATCTGATGCAGGAAGTCTTATCATGGGGAACTATTGGGCAATCAGAGGCCAACACCCCTCTGCAACACCAGGGGAAAGACTTTGACCCATTCTAGAAGAGCAGAATCCCAGGATCTAGGAAAAAAGTAAGCAAAGTGTGGGATTGTTTTGATGCTTGGGGGAAGGATGCTGGGAAGTTACGGGGAAAGAGGGTCAATGGGGTCAGAAGCAAGGGCAGAATCTTGGCATAGCAACTTGTCCTCCATGACACCCCTCGTATCCACTTTCCTGTCTTTTCCCCGTAACCCTTGATTCCTCTGGTGATCAAGAATCTTTCTATCTAAGTCTAAATATACACAAGGAAGCGACCCCTACAAGGAATGGCAAGGAGTTCCAAAGACTCACAACCGTCTGACAGAAGAAATTCCTCCTCAGCTTAGTTTTAATTTGGTGTCCCTTTATTCTGAGACTACACCCTCTGGTCATATACTGTCACAGGGTCATAGAGTCATACGGTCCTTTTGCATGGAGACAGACCCTTCAGCCAAACTGGTCCATGTTGACCAAAATGTCCATCCACGCTAACCTCATTTCCCTGCACTTGTATTCGCCTTTTAAATGTTGTTAATGCACCTGCCTCAACAACTTCCACTGGTAGCTCATTCCAAATGCATACTACCCTCTGTGTAAAAATGTTGTCCCATGTATTCTTTCCCATCTTACCTTAACCAGATGACCTCTAGTCCATGATTCCCCAACCCTGGGAAAAAGACTGAGTGCATTCACCCTATCCATGCCTCTCATGATCTTATACATGAGTATAAGAAGTCTTTAAGAGATACCTCAGTCTCCAATACGCTAAAGAAAAAAGTCTCAGCTTGTCCAACCTCTTCCTACAACTCAGTCCGTTAAGTCCTGACAACATCCTTATAAATCTCCTCTGCACTCTATCCAATTTGATAGCATCTTCCTATAGCAAGATAACAAAAAATGAACACGACACTCCAAACGCAGAATCAACGATGTCCTGTACAACTGCAACATAATTTCCCAACTTCTATAGTCAGTGTTAAGCTTTCTTCACTGACCTGTCTATCTGTGACTCCACTTTCATAGAATGATTGGACGCATGTCGTGTAAAAACAGGCCATTTGGTCCAACAGATCCACACCAACCAAGCCTCCGAAAAGCATCCCACCCAGACCCATTCCCATCCCCCTACCCTATCCCTGTCACCTTGCATTTCCCATGGGCACACTATGGGCAATTTAGCATGGCTAATCCACCTAACCTGCACATCTTTGGACTGTGGGACGAAACCAGGGCACCCAGCGGAAACCCATGCAGACACAGGGAAATGTACAAACATCACGCAGACAGTTGCCCCAGGCTGGAATTTAATCTGGGTCCCTGGTGCTGTGAGGTAGCAGTGCTGACCACCGAGCCAACCTGCTGCATTGCAATAACAAAATCCTTTCTATCTTACCAAGTTTCCCATCCCCACTAGGGATGCACAATAAATGCTAGCACAGCCAGCAATACCCATACCCCAAGAACAAATTTTAAAAATCACTTGCTAAATCATTACAACAATCAAAATGTTCTATTTTTCCAGATGAAATGGGCAAACTTCAACAATGTGCTTCTTGTCCTAATCTCACCATCCATCCTGCCCACTTAGATTGCCAGTGGATCAATAACTGTCAAGCCATCTGTACTTCTACAGTAAAACATCTCTTAAAGTTGTGTATGAGATAGTACGAGCAGCAGACGCTGGAGAAACTGAGATAACAAGGTATAGAGCTGATGAACACAGCAGGCCAAGCAGTATCGGAGGAGCAGGAAAGCTGACGTTTTGGGTCTAGACCCTTCATTTCTGAAGAAGATCTAGACCCGAAACACCAGCTTTCCTGCTCCTCTGATGCTGCTTGGCCTTCTGTGTTCATCCAGCTCTACGTCTCGTTATCTTAAAGTTGTGGTTGTGTTCTCAAAGTTGTGATCTTAAGTGAATCAAGGGTCACTATCAGAATCAATGATAAAACCATTAGGTCCAGAGTGACATTACTTGGGACATTTCCTACCCAGGAAAAATGTACAAATTTGAAATGCACAGCATTGTGTATCGCGAGCTGAAATAATTTGCAGCATGAAATGCATCACTAAATTCGCAATAAAGGAAATATATTACAGGTACAGCATACAATATGAGTTTAAAAATTACACACATACCGTGGCTGAAGTTTTTTGGTGAAGCAATGAATGAGAGTCATTACACTGCCTAATGCTTGCCACTTGATGGAGCCTTGGACTTGCAAACATGATCAGAAAATGCCAGTAAAAGAATCACCAGGACTTTATAAGAAGAGAAGGGATGAGAGGCCAGAGAGCAAGTGTGCAGCACAAGGCTTGGGGAGAAGATGAAACCCGGGGAACAAAACCTGGTAGGAGGTCAAGGCCAAGACAGTGAGCGGGAAACAAGGCTGAGAGCCTTGGGGGTGGTGATAAGAGGTATTAAGGGCAAAGTGCTGGGAGAAGGATTGTCTGAGCAGACAAGCCACAGAACGAATTGTCTGGCAAACAATATTAAAGTGAAACTGATAAACGAGTCAACTTTAAACCAAGCCTAACTGTACTTGAGAATCACACTCTGCTGATTGTAAACCAGGAGATAGCAGAATGTTTATTTTCTATTCATGGTATTGCAGTTTACTTTGAAAAAAATAAGCCATGAGAAGAACATCACATTATTAATGAAGTAGTCATCACTGGTATATGTAAGTTTGCCATAGGTTCCAGAGGGCCATAGGTTTGATCTCTCATGATACAGACGCAACTCCAGGATGAATTTAACCTGAGCATCATCATGCCTTAAGCAACAGGCAAAGTAGAGAAGGCATGAACTTCATGGTGGCCTCAGCCAATGTGCTTAATGAAGTAAAACGAATGTTGACATCGTGAGCACTGTCCTATTATCATAGCTTTGAATGAACATAATAACTCTTAAACAACTTTGGACTTCAGCAAAATATTGAAATAATGAGATTGCTTATTTTGTAAATCTTTGTATTTTCCTTCCTATTCTACATTTTAAACAAAGGACGGATAAATACTATCTTGTCATAAATGGCAGGGAAACTAAGTTTTCTATTTGAATTTGTTGCTATTAAAATATCATTAAAGAAGACCAAACTCTGAGATAAACTGTCAGCCAAGTTGACAGTGTACGACCAGTTTTTTTTTGATGTATTGATCTAAATGCAGTGGAAAGCTTTGGAATCAACACTCATAGAATCGATACAGTACAGAAAGAGGCCATCGCATCAATCAAAGCACATCTCGCCCAGACCCAGTCCTCTACCCTATACCATAACTTCACATGTTACCATGGCTGATCTAACTAACCTGCACATCCCTGGATACCATGGGCAGCATGGTGGCTTAGTGGTTAGCACTGCTGCCTCACATGCCAGGGACCTGGGTTTGATTCCAACCTCGGGCACATCCTTGCTGTGTCTGTCTGGGTTTCCTCTGTGTACTCTGGTTTCCTCCCACAGTTTAAAGACATGCAGGTTAGGTAGATTAGCCATGTGAAATTGCCTGAAGTGTCCAGGGATCTATAGGTTTGGTAAATTAGCCATGGAAAATGCAGGGCAACAGAGATGGTGTGTGTCCAACTGGGATGTTCTTTGGATGGTTGTTATGCTGAATAGCCTGCTTCCACACTGTAGGGATTCTATGATTGTCTAACTTACCTTCATGGAGAGGTGATGACCTAGTGGCATTATTGCTGTACTGTTAATCCAGAGACCCAGATAATGTTCTGGGGATCCAGGGTCAAATCCTGGTGGTGGAATTTGGATTCAATAAAATATCTGGAATTAAGGATCTAATGATGAACATAGAACATAGAACATTACAGCACAGTACAGGTCCTTCGGCCCTCGATGTTGTGCCGACCTGCCATACCAATCTGAAGCCCATCTAACCAACACTATTCCATGTACATCCATATGCTTGTCCAATGACGACTTAAATGTACTTAAAGTTGGCGAATCTACTACCGTTGCAGGCAAAGTGACTCATACCCTTACTACTCTCTGAGTAAAGAAACTACCTTTAACATCTGTCCTATATCTTTCACCCCTCAATTTAAAGCTATGTCCCCTCGTGCTCGCCGTCACCATCCTAGGAAAAAGGCTCTCCCTATCCACCCTACCTAACCCTCTGATTATTTTATATGTCTCAATTAAGTCACCACTCAACCTTCTTTTCTCTAATGAAAACAGCCTCAAGTACCCCAGCCTTTCTTCATAAGACCTTCCCTCCATACCAGGCAACATCCTAGTAAATCACCTCTGCACCCTTTCCAAAGCTTCCACATCCTGCTTATAATGCGGTGACCAGAACTGTACGCAATGCTCCAAGTGCGGCCACACCAGAGTTTTGTACAGCTGCAGCTTAACCTCTTGGTTCTGGAACTCGATCCCTCTATTAATAAAAGCCAAAACACCGTATGCCTTCTTAACAGCCCTGTCAACCTGGGTGGCAACTTTCTAGGATCTGTGTACATGGACACCGAGATCTCTCTGCTCATCTACACTACCAAGAATCTTACCATTAGCCCAGTACTTTGCATTCTGGTTACTCCTACCAAAGTGCATTACCTCACACTTGTCCGCATTAAACTCCATTTGCCACGTCTCAGCTCAGCTCTGCAGTTTATCTATGTTTCTCTGTAACCTACAGCCTTCTTTGTCACTATCCACAACTCCACCAACCTTAGTGTCCTCTGCAAATTTACTAACCCATCCTTCTATGCCCTCATCCAGGTCGTTTATAAAAATGACAAACAGCAGTGGACCCAACACCGACCCTTGTGGTACACCACTAGTAACTGGTCTCCAGGATGAACATTTCCCATCAACCACCACCCTCTGTCTTCTTTTGGCAAGCCAATTTCCGATCCAAACTGCTATATCTCCCACAATCCTCTTCCTCCACATTTTGTACAATAGCCTACTGTGGGGGGCCTTATCGAAAGCCTTGCTGAAATCCATATACACCACATCAACCAGTTTACTCTCATCTACCTGTTTGGTCCCTTTCTCAAAGAACTCAATAAGGTTTGTGAGACATGACCTACCCTTCACAAAACCGTGCTGACTATCCCGAAGCAAATTATTCTTTTCTAGATGATTATAAATCCTATCTCGTATAATCTTTTCCAACACTTTACCAACAACTGAAGTAAGGCTCACCGGTCTATAATTACCAAAGTTGTCTCTACTCCCCTTCTTGAACAGGGGAACCATATTTGCTATCCTCCAGTCTTCTGGCACTATTCCTGTAGACAATGATGAGTTAAAGATCAATGCCAAAGGCTCGGCAATCTCCTCCCTGGCTTCCCAGAGGATCCTAGGAGAAATCCCATCTGTCCCGGGGACTTATCTATCTTCACCTTCTGTAGGATTTCTAATACCTCTTCCTTGTGAACCTCAATCCCACCTAGTCTAGTAGCCAGTATCTCAGTATTCTCCCCAACAACATTGTCGTTTTCTAGAGTGAATACTGTCAAAAAATATTCATTTAGTGCTTCCCCTACCTCCTCTGACTCCACACACAACTTCCCACTACAATCCTTGATTGGGCCTAATCTTACTCTCGTCATTCTTTTATTCCTTAAATACCTCTAAAAAGCCTTAGGGTTTACCCTGATCCTATCCGCCAAAAACTTCTCATGTCTCCACCTGGCTCTTCTGAGCTCTCTCTTTAGGTCTTTCCTGCCTACCTTGTAACCCTCAAGTGCTCTAACTGAGCCTTCACATCTCATCCTAACATAAGCCTTCTTCTTCCTCTTGACCAGAGATTCCACTTCCTTCGTGGCACCTGCGCTCTACAGCTTCCTCCGTGTCTGACAGGTACGTACTTATCTAGGACTCACAGGAGTTTTTCCTTGAATAAGCCCCACATTTCTAATGTGCCCATCCCCTGCAGTTTTCTTCCTCATCCTATGCTCCCTAAATCTTGCCTAATCTCATCGTAATTACCTTTCCCCCAGCTATAACTCTTGCCCAGTGGTATATACCTATCCCTTTCCATCACTAAAGTAAACATAACAGAATTGTGATTGTGATCACCAAAGTGCTCACTCACTTCCAAATCTAACACCTGGCCGGGCTCATTACCCTGTACAAAATCTAATGTGGCTTCGCCCCATGTTGGCCTGTCTACTGACTGTGTCAGGGAGCCCTCCTGCACACACTGGACAAAAACTGACCCATCTATCGTACTCGAACTATTGTGTTCCCAGTCAATATTTGGAAAGTTGAAGTCCCCCATGACAACTACCCTGTCTCTCTCACTCCTATCGAGAATCATCTTTGCTTTCCTTTCCTCTACCTCTCTGGAACTATTCGGAGGCCTATAGAAAACTCCCAACAGGGTGACCTCTCTTTTCCTGTTTCTAACCTCAGCCCATACTACCTCAGTTGACGAGTCCCTAAACATCCTTTCTGCAACTATAATACTGTCCTTGACCAACAATGCCACACCTCCCCCTCTTTTACCATTTTCTCTGTTCTTACTGAAACATTTAAATCCCGGAACCTGCAGCAATCATTCCTGTCCTTGCTCTATCCATGTCTCCGAAATGGCCACAACATCGAAGTCCCAGGTACCAACACATGCTGCTAGTTCACCCACCTTACTTTGGATGATTCTAGCGTTGAAATAGACACATTTCAAACCAACTTCTTCGTTGCAGGTGCCATCTTACATCCCTGAAACCTTATTTCGGACCTCCCTACTCTCAACCTTTTCTATACTCAAACTACAATTTTGGTTCCCATCCCCCTGCTGAATTAGTTTAAACCCACCTGAATAGCCTGTGCGAATTTCCCCCCCCAGGATATTGGTACCCCTCTGGTTCAGGTGAAGACCATCCTGCTTGTAGAGGTCCCATCTAACCCAGAAAGAGCTCCAATTATCCAAGAATCAAAAACCCTCCCTCCTGCACCATCCCTGCAGCTACGTGTTCAACTCCTCTCTCTCCCTATTCCTCGCCTCACTAGCACATGGCACAGGCAACAAACCAGAGACAACAATTCTGTTTGTCCTAGCTCTAAGCTTCCATCCTAGCTCCCTGAATTTCTGCCTTCAAACCCCATCTCTCTTCCTACCTATGTCGTTGGTGCCTATGTGGACCATGACTTGGGGCTGCTCCCCCTCCCCCTTAAGGATCCCAAAAACATGATCAGAGACATCACGAACCCTGGCACCTGGGAGGCAACACACCAACCATGAATCTCTCTTGTCCCCACAGAACCTCCTATCTGTCCCCCTAACTATGGAGTCCCCAATGACTACTGCTCTGCTCCAATTCCCCCTTCCCTTCAGAGCAGCAGGGACAGACTCTGCGCCAGAGACCTGTGCCCCACTGCTTTTCCCTGGTAAGTCGTTCCCCCCAACAGTATCCAAAACGGTATACTTATTGTTGAGGGGAATAGCCAAAGGGGATCCCTGCACTGCCTGCCGGTTCCCCTTCCGTCCCCTGACTGTAACCCATCTGCCTTTTTCTTGTATTTGAGGGGTGACTACCTCCCTGTAACTCCTCTCAATAACCCCCTCTGCCTCCCGAATGATCCGAAGTTCATCCAGCTCCAGCTCCAGTTCCCTAATGCGGTTTTCAAGGAGCTGGAGTTGGGTGCACTTCCTGCAGATGTAGTCAGCAGGGACACTAATGGTGACCCTTACCTCCCACATTCTGCAGGAGGAACATTCAACTGCCCTGACCTCCATTCCCATTATTCTAAGTTCCCAAAGAGAATGTTGAAAAATAAAGAGTAAAAAATAAACTAGTTACCTTGCCTATCTGGCGCACAGAACCTTTTTTTTTGTCCGTGAATCCTTTGCTGATTGTTGGAAAAACCCATCTAGTTCACTGAGGTCCTTTAGGGAAGGAAATCTGCCATCCTTACCCCGTCTGGCTGACATGTGACTCCAGACTCATAGCAATGTAGTTGACTCCTAACTGCCCTCTGGGCAACTAGGGATGAGCAATGAATGTTGCCTAGCAGCGATGCCCTCATCCCGTCAATGAATAAAAACTGATTATTTGACTATACTTGCAGCTTCAGTGGATTTGTTTTCCCAAACTGTCTTAGCATCATGATATGTAGTTTTACTTTGTTTAACAAAAAGGATCTGCTTTGAGGATTATAGAACGTTGTTAATTATTAAGGTTTCTCTGTCTCTGTTGGAGAGAAGGTGTTTTCCCCATATGATGCAAAGATTGATTAGATTAGATTAGGTTCCCAACAGTGTGGAAACAGGCCGTTCAACCCAACAACTGCACAATGCCCCTTGAAGTATCCCACCCAGACCCATCCCCCTATAACCCACACAACCCTGAACACTACGGGCAATTAAGTATGGCCAATTCACCTAGCCTGCACATCTTTGGACGGTGGGAGAAAACCGGAGCACCCAGAGGAAACCCAAGCAGACACGGGGAGAACGTGCAAACTCCACACAGACAGTTGCCCGAGGCTGGAATTGAACCTGGGTCCCTGGTGCTGTGAGGCTGCAGTGCAAACCACTGAGCCACTGTGCCACTCCTGTTTCCATGCACAATAACAAGGGCAGGAGTCAAAATGCAGTAACTGTTGAGGCGCAGTCCCTCTGGCCATGGTGGGAAAATTTGCCCATTTTGCCCTTGTCAGGAGACAGACCTTAGATGAATGCATCTACCTATATATACACTGAATTTCAGTGTGGTTTCAAATTGGAAATTTGGGGTCAAAGTGAGTTGCTTTTTGATTGCAACATTCTTCAGTAATAAAATTTTCTTTGCTGCTGACAAAGAAACAAAGAACAAAGAAACAAAGAACAAAGAAAATTACAGCACAGGAACAGGGCCTTCGGCCCTCCAAGCCTGCGCTGATCAAGACCCTCTGTCTAACCTGTCATCTATTTTCTAACGGTCTGTGTCCATTTGCTCCCTGCCCATCCATGTACCTGTCCAAATATATCTTAAAAGACGCTAACGTGTCTGCGTCTACCACCACCGCTGGCAACGCGTTCCAGGCACCCACCACCCTCTGTGTAAAGAACTTTCCACACATGTCTCCCTTAAACTTTCCTCCTCTCACTTTGAACTCATGACCCTATGATCATAATGGAGCAAAACTTTTCACGCTTTTCATGCTTGTTCATTTGAGATTCAAGACTAGTTCTTTAGTTCTTTGAGGAAGTCACGAGACAGGTTGATGAGGGTCGAGCAGTGGGTGTGGTGTACATGGACTTTAACAAAGCATTTGAAAAGGTTCCTCACGGCAGGCTCATTCATAAAGTTAGGAGGTATGGGATACAGGGTGATTTGGCTGTCTGGATTCAGAATTGGTTGGCTGACAGGAGGCAGAGAGTGGTTGTAGATGGTAAGTATTCTGCCTGGAGGTCAGTGCTGAGTGGTGTCCTGCAGGGCTCTGTTCCTTGGCCTCTGTCTTTGTAGTTTTTATAAATGACTTGGATGAGGAGTTTGAGGGGTGTGTTAGTATGTTTGCTGATGACACAAAGGTTGGAGGTGCCATTGATAGTATCGAGGGCTATTGCAGGCTTCAGCGAGACATTGACAGTATGCAGAGCTGGGCTGAGAAATGGCAGATAGAGTTCAACCTGGATAAATGCGAAGTGATGCATTCTGGAAGGTCGAACTTAATTGCTGAATATAGGATTAAAGGCAGGATTCTCGGCAGTGTGAAGGAACAGAGGGATCTTGGTGTTCAAGTGCATAGTTCCCTCAAAGTTGCCACCCAAGTGGGTAAGGTTGTTAAGAAAGCATATGGTGTTTTGGCTTTCATTAACGGGGGATCGAGTTTAAGAGCCACGAGGTTATGCTGCAGCTCTACAAAACCCTGGTGAGACCACACTTGGAATATTGTGTCCAGTTCTGGTTGCCCTATTATAGGAAAGAAGTGGAGACTTTGGAGAGGGTGCAAAGGAGGTTTACCAGGATGCTGCCTGGACTGGAGGGCTTGTCTTACGATGAGAGGTTGACTGATCTTGGACTTTTCTCTCTGGAGAGAAGGAGGAAGAGAGGTGACCTGATTGAGGTGTACAAGGTAATGAGAGTCATGGATAGAGTCGATAGCCAGAGACCCTTCCCCAGGGCAGGATTGACTGCCATGAGGGGTCATAGTTTTAAGGTGTTAGGAGGAAGATATAGAGGAGACATCAGAGGGAGGTTCTTCACTCAGAGAGTTGTGAGCGCATGGAATAGTTTACCAGTGGTAGTCGTGAAGGCGGAGTCATTATTGACATTTAAGCGACTGCTGGACATGCACATGGACAGCAGTGAATTGATGGGAATGTAGGTTAGGTTATTTTATTTTTGGATTAGGAATATTCCATGGCACAACATCGTGGGCCGAAGGGCCTGTACTGTGCTGTACTTTTCTATGTTCTATGTTCTAGATGCGCCACCAGAAACATAGCAGAATATGTTTCACTAGTACATTTAAGTCGTCATTGGACAAGCACATGGACATACATGGAACAGTGTAGGTTAGATGGGCTTCAGATTGGTATGGCAGGTCGGCACAACAATGAGGGCTGAAGGGCCTGTACTGTGCTGTAATGTTCTTTGTTCTATGAGGGAGAGCCCCATGACTGTGTAAGGGACGTAATTACATTTGCTAAATTGAGGGTTGATTTGCAATTGGAACCACTGACTAATGAAGATAAAAAAAGTCCTATTTGTAGATGTCTCAAGTTATAGGGATTATGATGGGAATCATGCAGGATTTTCTGGTGTGGTGCAAGATCAGTCTCAGTTTAAGACAATTAAGCTGCAGGCCTGCCCACAACCTTGTTCAGCACAACAGGCTGAGATCAAAGCATTAACCGTAGCATGCAAGTCGATGGAAGGTGAGAAAGCAGATATCTACACTGATTCAGCTAATCCACATGGGGTATGTCACCTGTTTGGAGCAGTATGGAAGCAAAGAGACTTTAGGAAAAGTAACGGGGATCCCATACAACATTGCCAGCAGATAGCAGAATTGACAGCTGTAATGGTGAAGCCAAAGGCGCTAGCTATCTTTAAGTGTCAGGCTCACATAAAAGGCAATGATATGGTGATAAAGGATAATCAGGCAGAAGACGAGGTGGACAGACTAGACTCTGGGTGAGCTTCAGCTGTCAAGTCCATCTAGATTGGGAGCCTACGTTAGCAGACGTTATTGAAATTCAAAGTAGGGCAACATTAGCAGATTAGGCACTGTGGAAGCAAAGTGGGGGGGGGAGGGGGGGCAAGCAAAATCAAGATGGCTTGTGCAGCACGGAGGATGGTTTGTCGGTGGCACCAACCCCTTTACTAATGACCCTTATTTCAGAGACACATGGGTTAGATCACTGTGCCAGAGGGGAAGTAATGAGAAAGATAAAAAGAGATGGATTCTGGTCACCTTATTTGCAGGCCTCAGTGGATCACATGTTGTCACAATGTGAGGTATGCGCCCAATAGAATAATAGAAAGGGGATAACAACTCCTGTAGGCCATACACCTGTACCCGAGGGACTATTTAAGCATTTGGTGCTGGACTATGTGGACATGATAAAGTCAGTGAGAGGAAAAAGATATATGTTAGTAGTAATTGATAGGTTCAGCAGATGGGTAGAGACAAATCCATCTAAAGACTCAGGAGCAGGGACAGTGGTGAAATTTTTGAAAAATGAAGTTATTCCAAGGTTTGGCATACACTCAGAAATCGGTTCAGACAATGGATCTGCATTTATTCAAAAAGTGGTTAAAATGGTGCGCAGACCTTGAGAATTAAGCAAAGGTTTGGATGTGTGTAACATCCTCAGTCACAAGGCATGGTGGAACGGATTAACGGTAGTCTAAAAGCTAAATTGAATAAGATTTGCGCGAGCACTAACTTTAGTTGGGTCGATGCACTGTCACTAGCACTAATGAGTCATCGCGTGCAGACTAACTGCATGACAAATTTGACACCGCATGAAATGCTTACTGGTAGACCCATGCCAGTGCCCAAGTGGAGAGGCCTGTATGAAGGACACAGCTTGGAACAACTGGAACTAGAACTTAGACAATATATGCAGCAACTAACTATGATACATAAGTCTATCCACACACAGGAGAAACAAAAAGAGCCGGTACCCGATTCAGAGGAAGGACCTATTAAACCCAGGGATCGGGTGTATGTGTGAGTCTTCTGCAGAAGGTGGAACGAGCCAAGGAGAGAGGGACCTTTCACAGTCACCAAGGCATTGCCCACAGCCATTCAAGTAGAGGGACGACCCACATCGTACCATCTCAATCACTGTACTAGAGCTATTTCACAGACAGACTGACTCTGAAATGGAGGTGATTGAAGGTGAGGAAGAGGCTGCTGATGTTGGACAGGACTCACAGGAAGCCAATACTTCTCAGCAAGGTATTAACCAGTCGGTAGGGGAAACACTCGAGAACACTGATAACGCTGAAACTATTGGTGATGGGTCTGTGTCTAGTTCTTCTCCTGATAATGAGGCTAGTGGAGGGGTGGGAGGAAACCACTGTTGCACCCCTCCTCAGCACAGGGGTTTCCTACCCATATACAGACTTGGAAATGATCAACCTGGCAGATCTGGCCCCAGAGTGCCACTAGTGTGCAGGCCACTAGGCATAGGGGTTCAGGAGTGTGGAGCTTACCTTCTTGGAATGGACATGCGCTCGTGACAATTACTGGTATCAATGGACAAATTATACAGCAGTGATGTTGACCAGACAGGACTGTTTCCTGTGTGCTAAGGCAAAACCATCATACTTTATTGTTCCTCTGCCTTATAACTCATCCACATGTATCCAATGGCAGCACCAGAGGCCCAGCTGACCACTTGACTCAAATGATACTTCATCGTATTTGCAGCCCCATGGCCCTTTTTGGTGCCTCTTCCTTCAGGCGCCCACATTCTTTCAACAGGACAACCTAGGGAGGCAGCACCTCCAGCAGTGGTATGGTTATAGTACCCTTTGATCTACCAGTAAAACTAATCACACATTCCCAATGATTATTTTTGACTACGTAAAGGTCTGAACTTTGAATGTTTTAAATGCAATGGCTCTGTATTAGTAGGCCATTTTGAAGGTCCTTGTGAAAATACAATTGAAATTGAGGTCAACACGATCTTTGGTACCGTCCTCAATTCTCAACACGTCCCACTAGTGGATACCTGGTGGCTGTGTGGCCGGAGAGGGAGGTTACGCCCAACACTTCCACATGACTGGAATGGTGTCTGCGCTCGGGTAATGCTTCTTCATGAAATTGTTGTATCACCACGAGATCAGCCCAGTGCGTTATTGCAACCAACACTACACTGCCGTAAACGACAGTATGTCCCAGATCCAGCAGTGCAAGTTGACAGGATAGGTCAGCCAAGAGGCATCCCCAATAAGTTTAAAGCCCAAAATGAGACTGCTGCAGGATGGGAAGCTCTTATCCTGGTTATATGAGTTAGCAAAAATACTGAGTGGATTAATTACATCTATTACAACCAACAGAGATTCATTAACTACTCCAATGATGCCCTCTCGGCTTCAGGGGAACAGTTAGATGCAACTACTAAAATGACATGGCAAAACAGACAGGGTTTGGATTGGATGCTGGCCAAAAAAGGAGGAGCCGAAAAAGAGAGAAGGCAAAATCGGATGTAATGGTGTTACAGTTAAATAAAGGTAATTACAAGGGCATGAGAGAGGAATTGACGAAAGTCAACTGGAAGCAGAGCCTTGAGGGGAAGACAGTAGACCAACAATGGCAGGAGTTTCTGGGTGTAATTGAGGGCACAGTACAGAGGTTCATCCCAAAGAAAAGAAAGATTATCCGTGGTAGGATTAGACAGCCATGGCTGACAAAGGAAGTCAGGAAATATATCAAAGAAAAAGAGACAGCCTATAAAGTGGCCAAGAGCACTGGGAAATCAGAAGATTGGGAAGGCTACAAAAACAAACAGAGGATAACAAAGACAGAAATAAGGAAGGAGAGGATCAAATATGAAGGTAGGCTAGCTAGCAATATTAGAAATGATAGTAAAAGCTTCTTTCAATACATAAGAAACAAATGACAGGCAAAAGTAGACATTGAGCCGCTCCAAATTGATGCTGGAAGGCTAGTGATGGGAGATAAGGAAATAGCTGAAGAACTTAGTAAGTACTTTGCGTCAGTCTTCACAGTGGAAGACATGAGTAGTATGCCAACAATTAGGGCCAGTCAGGGGGCAGAGTTGAATATGGTAGGCATTACAAAAGAGAAAGTGCTAGAAAAGCTAAAAGGTCTAAAAATTGATAAATCTCTTGGCATCGATGAGCTACATCCTAGAGTTCTGAGGGAGGTGGCTGAGGAAATAGCAGAGGCTTTGGTTGTGATCTTTCAAAAGTTGCTGGAGTCAGGGAAAGTCCCAGATGATTGGAAAATTGCCGACGTAACCCCCTTGTTTAAGAAAGGATCAAGGGAAAAGATGGAAAATTACAGTCTGATTAGCCTAACCTCGGTTGTTGGTAAAATTCTAGAATCCATTGTCAAGGATGAGATTTCTAAATTCCTGGAAGTGCAGGGTCAGATTAGAATTGGTCAACATGGATTTAGTAAGGGAAGGTCATGCCTGACAAACCTGTTAGAATTCTTTGAAGAGGTAACAAGTATGTTAGACCAGGGAAATCCAGTGGATGTTACCTATCTAGACTTCCAAAAGGCCTTTGATACGGTGCCTCACAGGAGGCTGCTGAGCAAGGTGAAGACCCTGGTGTTCAAGGTGAGCTATTGGCTTGGACTGAGGATTGGCTGTCTGACAGAAGGCAGAGAGTTGGGATAAAAGGCTCTTTTTCGGAATGGCAACCGGTAATGAGTGGTGTCCCGCAGGGTTCAGTGTTGGGGCTGCAGCTGTTCACCAGATATATTAATGATCTGGATGAAGGGATTGGGGGCATTCTGGCAAAATTTGCCGATTTTACGAAGTGGACATGCAGGTAGTACTGAGGAGGTGGGGAAGCTGCAGAAAGATTTAGACAGTTTAGGAGATTGGTCCAGGAAATGACTGATGAAATTCAATGTGAGCAAATGTGAGGTTTTGCACTTTGGAAAAAGGAATACAGGCATGGACTATTTTCTAAATGATGAGAAAATTCGTAAAGCAGAAGTACAGAGGGATCTGGGAGTGTTGGTCCAGGATTCTCTAAAGGTTAACTTGCAGTTAGAGTCCGTGATTAAGAAAGCGACTGTAATGTTGTCGTTTATCTCAAGAGGGTTGGAATATAAAAGCAGCGATGTGCTTCTGAGACTTTATAAAGCCCTAGTTAGGCCCCATTTAGAATACTGTGTCCAATTTTGGGCCCCACACCTCAGGAGGGACATACTAGCCCTGGAGCATGTCCAGCGGAGATTCACGGATGATCCCTGGAATGGTAGGTTTAATGTATGATGAATGGCAAAGGATCCTGGGATTGTATTCACTAGAGTTTAGAAGGTTGAGGGGAGATCTAATAGAAACTTACAAGATAATGTATGGCTTAGAAGGGGTGGACGCTGGGAAGTTGTTTTCGTTAGGCAGGGAGACTAGGCCCCGTGGGCACAGCCTTAAAATTAGAGGGGTTAAATTTAAAACAGAAATGAGGAGACATTTCTTCAGCCAGAGAGTGGTGGGCTTGTGGAATTCATTGCCATGGAGTGCAGTGGAGGCTGGGACGTTAGATGCTTTCAAGGCAGAGATCGACAAATTCTTGCTCTCACAAGGAACCAAGGGCTACAGGGAGAGTGCAGCAAAGTGGAGTTGAAATGCCCATCAGCCATGATTTAAATGGCGGAGTGGACTTGATGGGCCAAATGGCTTACTTCCACTCCTATGTCTTATGGTCTTATGTCTTATGTGTAATGTTTGGAAAACATTGTTGCACCTTCATACCTAACAATACTAGCCCAGGGAGTTCATTTACTAAGGCGATGGAAAAATTAAAGACAAGAGCTTAAAGACAATGTGGGTTTTGGCCAGCAGGTTTTTGATTGGATGGATAGTACATTTGGGGGTTGGGTGTCTTGGTTTGCCAAGATCAAGATTACCATACGTATTGTGCTGCTCATCATCGCACTTGTGTTTTGTTGCACTTTACCTCTTATTAAGTCTCTTTTAGTGCATCTCGCTGCATGGCAGCTCCTGGTTAGATCAACAACCCTTGAGCAACTCCCCTCATCTGATGGACTCCCACTGCTCTATTACTATGACTTGACGTCCGCCGAGGTGCAGAAGGAGTGTCAGAATGAAGACATTTGAATTATTTGCATCAATTACGCGGATTTAGTTTGTAAGGGTCCGTGATCTTTTTTCCTGCGCTAGTTATTGAAGGGCAGGTTTCTGGCCCAATGACTCCAGGATCAAGAGAAAAACCCTTTAAGGATCAGACCCTGAAATAACCATTGCCCACACTTTTTGGGCTCGTAACATCCCAGTTGGCCACTATGGGTCTAGCCTTATTGATTTCTTTCTCTGAGTGAGACCATTAGGTCTCAAAGGGGGGAATATATGGAAAATAATGAAACATACCAGTATGTCAAATAGGTCAATAGGTCTGCATGTGCTAGCATACCAGCATGAATATATGAGAAATAAAGTGACACACCAGTATGTTAGTATAGATCAAAAGACAGTAGCAACTAGGTGGTAGGCTAGTACACGTCAAAGAGCAGTAGCAGCTAAGTGCTAGGATAGCATAGATCAAAGGGCAGTAGCAGCTAGATGCCAGGTTAGAGTAGATCAAAGGGCGGCAACAGATAAGTGTTCTTATAGCCTAGATTAAACACCAGGCTGGACACAGGCCAGCAGGTGACATCAATTAAGTTGTATATCTGTGCAATGTCAATTTTTAGCCATATAGTTTCAACTGTTAAAATAATAGTGGCATAATACAACTAGGAGGATAGTTAAATTACGTGATCACGTAATCGTAGCTATTCATATAATGGTGGCATAATGTAGTTAAATTAAGTGCTTGTTGAAGGCCACAATGATATAATGTAATAGTCTAGGGGTAGGGTAGAAGACCATTGTAGCGTACATGATTCAGAAGATGAATAGCTTCAGAGAGATAGCATGGACTAACACAATTGGTTTATTGCATGCTTTTACAGAAATAACCCTAGATGACACAATTGGCCATGCTGATAACCTGAGAGGAACAAAGCAACTGAAAAAGTATATAACATGACAAACCCTGAGGGCTGGGAGCGATCGGAAAACCACTTTCTGATTGTCACAGCCTTTGCTTGCAAATAAAGGTTTACTTTCTTGAAGAACTCTCTCCATCTCCTGATCATTCTCCACGACACTATCAGACAAGACTGCATTTAAACCCTGGACTCAGTGAGGTGAAAGGGCACCATCCATTGCATTGGCCGTTTGTCCCTCACTCAACAGCACAACATGTGCTGGCGAATCTGAGATAACAAGGTGTAGAACTGCATGAGCACAGCAGGCCAAGCAGCATCACATGAGCAGGAAGGCTGATGTTTCTGGCCTAGAAACTTCTTCCTTTATTTTCTGAAGAAGAGTCTAGGCCCAAAACGTCAGCCTTCCTGCTCATCTGATGCTGCTTGGCCTGCTGTGTTCATCCAGCTCTACACCTTGTTATCTCAGATTCCCCAGCATCTGCAGTTCCTAATATCTCTGAAACAGTTTTAACCCCACTGCGAAGCCTCTTCTAAGGATGCCTACCCTGAAGAAGTTACCCTCCTCCCTCCGGAAAAACCTCAGTGGACCTCTCTCTCACTGAAACGCTCTTGTAATCTCTTTAGCTTTGAAACTGCTAGACCACGTCCTGAAGCAAACCAGGTACTACAGCCACATCACCTTTCTTAGTACCTGCCTATGGAACCAGAACATCCCCAATGGATTACAGTCCACATTCAAGCCTTCCCAATTTGGCCCCACCTGTGACAATGTTTTTTTTCTGAAGAAGGGTCTAGGTCTGCAACATCAGCCTTCCTGCTCATCTGATGATGCTTGGCCTGCTGTGTTCACCCAGCTCTACACCTTGTTAGCACAACATGTGGTTAAGTTTAGCTGATTGTGAAGATACCAGAACAATAAGTGCATTACTTTTTAGTTAGGATTATTACGCTTTTTTATTATTTAAATGAAATAAAAACATGGGAATGCAATGTTATTTAGAATCTTCATGTTATAACAATCAAAGTGACGGTATCCCTCCCCATCAGGATCTAATATTATGATGGGCTGTCATGTAAAACATAGTGCTCCATTTAAAAAAAAATTGAAAAGAAGGAGGAGGCAAGTGTTGTGCTGAATTTTTCCATTTTCATTCCCAGCGGCAGACTTTAGTAATAATGTCACAAATGATAAATTATTCCAGCAACTTAAAAAGTTTGAATGTATTTAGTTTATGCCTTTGGATATCTACTTTGTTGATCTGGCATTCAAGAATACAGGAGAGAAAAGAAAAAAACATCATTACCATGACTTTCTGTCATAGCAGGGTAATAATTTTACATTGTGGAAGCCAACTAAATATTTGGATTGAGGAGAAGGAAAATGAGATAAAATCTGTTTTTACAATCGATGGTCTGTTCCAATTCGTTGTTGAACGTTTTGTCAGAAGAAGGACGGATTGGTGTGTTCTATAATGCATCTTTTGCAATGGCGTTTGACAAATCGCAGTGCCTCAACAGAGATGTCACAGTCCTGTACGTTCAACATCTGAAGCTCGAAGCAGTTAGCGGCGACAATCTTTAAACCGCGGCCAGTGATGCTTTCGCAGGACTTAAGACTCAGCCGCTTCAGGTTGTAACAGTTTAACGCTAAAAACTCCATGCCTGCATCGGAAACTAATGGACACTTCCCAATATCCAGAGCCTTCAGTTTTGTGCAATTTTTGGCAAGGTACTCAATTCCATGGTCAGTTATTCCTTCACAACCCCGAGCATTCAGATAACGCAGTTTACTGCAATACTTGGCAATGTAACGGATACCCACGTCTGTGATCCGGCCACAGTGAGCAATGCTGAGATACTTCAGATGTGCTTCCAATTTTGCCACCTCTCTCATTCCAAAATCACTCACAGCACGGCAGTCACTGACACTTAGTTCTTTGATTGTTGTGCAATAAAGCATCAGGTAGCGGAGGCCCTCGTCTGTGACACGTACACATCTACGCAGGTAAAGGTGGGTCAGTTGGGTGCAGTGAGCTGCTATCGTATGCAACCCTTCGTCTTCAAGTACAAAGCAATCTGTCATATTCAAGTAGCGTATGGAGATTTGTTTCCCGTGAAGTGGAGAGAGTTTGATGGAAGCTTCCCTTGTCAGACTAATGCAGGTTATTTTGGAACAACCTAGACAAAATATTGAGAACAATGCTTTAAACTATTAACATGAAGAATTTATAAAAATAACAGTCCCTGCATTGAGCCGAATTGATCCAATGTGTCTATGCAAATTCTTTGAAAGAATGATCAATTACTTCATTCCCTCCACTCTTTTTTCTCATATATATTTACACGCCTTTCTTTAAAAAAAAGAGCAGGATTCCAGTCATGTTAATAAAAAGGTCATAATAGAAATTATTATATAAAAATTAATTACATTATACAGACTATTCAACCAGCAGGTGTTTATGTTCGACTCAAGTCCACTTCCATCTTTTCTAACTCTACTGGCCCTCCCCTTCATTTCTCGTGCTCTCTCTTAGATGCATCTATACCATCTGCCTGAATCAACTGCTATGATAGAGAGTTTCACATTTTCACCATTCTTTGGGGGAAGAAATTATACTGAATTCCTGTAGGGGTGACTTGTATCTGTCCATGCAAAGTGACCTGTACCTGCTTTATGCCAAAGTGGCCCATGTTCGAAAAACACAGATCGGCCAACCAGGATTAAAACAAAATAGGACAGCCTACTCTAACATTTGAGTGAAGCACAATCGTAGCTTTGAACAAGACTACTCCAAGGTCAGCTAAAGGGCCTTACTGCCAACCATCTGAGACAGTTTTGATAGGAGAATGCCTAAGAACAGATAAGGGATTAATTCCAGCCTCATTAATTAAAGGATGATTGTGCCAGTAAATGAATAATAACAGGCATAGGTCTTAGCCCATGAACCAGCCAAGATTAACTCCGTAAGGAGCTGCAAAGTCAACAGATAAAGTTACTTTGTAGTAAATACTTGCTTCTTTGAAAGTACCTACTACATTAAATAGACTTTAATTAAGAATTCATAATCACAGAAGTAGTTTTAACATATTACCTAAGTATAATACAAGCATGAGGAGAAAAACATTTAAACCTAAATGTTTAAGTTAATTAGTATTAGGAAACACTGCACTCAGAGGACTTATAAATTGTTCACGACGCATTAATTACAAAGTGCTAACAGCAGAAGTAGCTGTCCAATTTTACATTTTGTAACTAACTCTACAATAGAAATTAACCTAATAGCAATTAGTTAAAATTAACTGCCTTTTGTATTTCTACATATATAATTAGGACAGTGGGAAATCAAGAGATTTGGCTGAATTTGATATAAGAAGTAATACAATGCATAATGAAATTCACATTGTCCTTTGAGTTAAGCAGCCTGAGACAGATCTGAAGGAGTTTAGCCAATAGCTTTGGAATGCAAATAAATAGGATGCATAGAAAGATCCTAAGGCCTAGTGATGACAATGTCTGGTAAACACCGTAAGACCATGGGAACCTGAGGTTGTGCATAGGAATGCCCATCATTAATTAGGTATCCAATGGAATTGGGTGTATGGATTAATAGAGAAGGACAGTGACTATGCTGTATTTGATTATTATAGCAGAAAATGTATAAAATGTTGTATTTTCACCGTAAAAATCAGTGCACGTCATTGATCTCTCTTCAGACCTGAGCCAAAGATTAAGGGAAAAATTGGCTTCTCAAGTCGAGGCCAGATTTGGGGAAGATCACGAGGGTATTTAGGGATGGATAATAAATCAATTTATGATATACCCATAACAAGAAGCCCACACCCCAGGAAGCAGAAACCTATCCTTTTATTAACCAGCAATCCAATCAAGTCAACCCTGCCGGTTAACATATTTGGCACAGGCCTCTCCCATGCCTGTTGAACTAGGATAGTGCATGTGGAAGCCCTGTTACTTGACAGCGAGTACACTGCCAAAGGGACAGCACCCTTATTAAGGAGGAAAACCAAATAGAAAGATAGAGAGATTAAATGCATCATTGTTGTCATATTGCTACTTGAACAAAAGACAAATGATATCTGGTAGAGGTTGGTTAACTCAGTTGACCAAATAGCTGGTTTACAATGCAGAGTGATGCCTGTAGCATGGGTTCAATTCCCATACCAGCAGATATTACGATGAAATCTGCACTTTCTTAACTTCACCCCTCACCTGAGGCATTGTGACCCCCTAGGGATAATCAACATGGCTTTGCGTGTGGGAAATCATGTCTCGCTAACTTAAATGAATTTTTTGAAGAAGTAACAAAACGGATTGATGAAGGCAGAGTGATGGGTGTGATCTATATAGACTTCAGTAAGGTGTTCAACAAGGTTCCACACTGTAGACTGGTTAGCAAGGTTAGATCACATTGAATACAAGGAAAATCAGCCATTTAGAAGTAGAACTGGCTGGAAGGTAGGTGAGAGAGGGTGGTGGTGGAGGGTTGCTTTTCATACTGGAGGCGTGTTACCAGTGGTATGCTGCAAGGATCAGTGCTGAGTCCATCTGTTTTCATCAGTTATATAAATGATTTGGATGTGAACAGTGGAGGTATTAGTAAGTTTGCAGATGACACCAAAATAGATAGTATAGTGGACAGCGAAGAAGGTTACCTCAGAGTACAACAGGACCTTCATAAGCTGGGCAGATGGAGTTTAATTTAGATAAATATGAAGTGCTGCATTTTAGAATGGCAAATCAGGGCAGGACTTATACACTTAATAGTAAGGTCCTGGGGTGGACTGCATGAACGAAGTGACCTTGGAGTGCAGATTCATAGTTCCTTGAAAGTAGAGTCGCAGGTAGACAGGATAATGAAGAAGGCATTTGGAATGCTTGCCATTATTGCTCAGTGCATTGAGTATAGGAGTTGGGAAGTCATGTTGTGGCTGTACAGGACATTGGCTAGGTCACTTTTGGAATACTGTGTTCAAATCTGATCTCCCTGCTTTAAGAAGGGTGAAACTTGAAATGGTTCAGAAAAGATTTACAAGGATGTTGCCAAGGCTGGAGGGTTTGAGCTACAGGGAGAGGCTGAATAGGCTGAGGCTATTTACCCTAGAGCTTTTGAGGCTTATAGAAGTTTATAAAATCATGAGGGACATAGATAGGATGAATAGCCAAGGCCTTTTCCCTGGGGTTGTGGAGTCCAAAACTATAAGACATAGGTTTAAGGTGACAGGGAAAATATTTAAAACGGACCTAAGGGACAGTTTTTTCATGCAGAGGATGGTGTGTGTATAGAATGAGCTGCCAGAGGAGGTGCTGGAGACTGGTATAATTATAACATTTAAAAGATATCCAAATGGGTTTACGAATAGGAAGGACTTATAGGAGCATGGGCGAAATTCTGGAAAATGGAGCTAGATTAACTTAGGATATCTGGTTGGCATGGACGAGTTGGACCGAGGAGTTTGTTTCCATGCTGTACAGCTCTATGATTCCATCACATGTTGTCTCTCTCCAAAGAGAGAACAGCCTCTGTGCCTCCAGGACTTGTACTTCTAACATAGAGTCTGACAGATATTTGAATCTCTGGCTAACAGCCAAAAACTCAGGTACATGGGCTACTGCCAAATGCTGTCAAGTATCCTTCAGTTACTATAGTTACCTGAAACATCCAGGTACTCCAGGTTGGGACACCGTGAAACAACGTCATAGAGTGCTTCATTGGAAATGTTGTAACAACCTGGCACTTCTAGCTGTCGTAGTTCCGGACAGCACTGAGCAATGGTGTAGAGACCTCTGTCTGTAAGCCGCCTGCAGCTTTGAACAATGACCGTTTCCAACATAAGGCATACATTGGGCGTATCCTGACACAACCTTCGGGTAAGAACCCGGAGAGCTCTGTCCACATTCATTGTTTCACCTGTCAGACGAATAGTCCTCCACAATCGAGGGTCCCAGCACAGATTGTACCAGCGACGGCAAACTCGTGCACAAAGACACAGCTGGTTGGTAGGAAGGTGTGAAAACATCTGGATCAAGGTTTGGTCTGGTAGCTTGTCTATGGGTGCCTGTTCTTTCTGCAAACTTGATGCTGGCCTGATGGCACACTGGGGTATAAAGAACACTGGCTGGGAGTGAATCATAGCAATGGTCTCTCCTGTATTCGAGGAAGATGATGTGGAGGATCCTTGGCCATTTTGAAAAGACTGGGTATTCTGAGGGCAGATTAGTGCAGGGCTTGGTGTGCTCAATGTCCGCATACTCAAGTCTGAATCTGGAATATATGCAGAAAACTTGTGTTAGTGAACAATAAAATTGGGATTACTCTAATTCCAGAGTGCCAGCTCTGTCAGCACATCCTCTTGAACAATACTGTCATTTCTTTCTCATGTGCTCATCTACTTGCCTCTTATGTAAATAATCACATGAATAATCATAAGATATATTTGTAAGTGATAAATTTCATTCAACTATATCTGTACTTGTACTTAGTCCAAGGCAATAGCAGCAAATTTACCACGAGTGAGAGTTGATCTACTGCTGCCACAAGTGCTACTGCTATTTTCCGTGCTGCTCCTAAGTTTTTTTCATGCTCTTTTCTGAAGTGACTGTGCACCAAATATACGTAGGACAGAATATGATATTATAACAGTGACAACACCAAGCACCCACGGTAAAATCATCTACTTTGGCAAGTATAGAAGTTAATAATACCTACCCAGACTCCAACTAGGCCACCAAGCTCATTAGTAAGAGACATAAGAATAATCCTTGCCAATAATATTTTGCTGCTGGGTCCAGATACCACCAGAAGAAAAGTCCCATTCCCAAAGTGACGGGACTGATAAGCAACATTTGTTGGCAATTCATTGACCCAACTCCCCATTTATCTGGATTCAGTTCCATTACTTCCAACTGGGAGCTCACCAAAAGAGGTTGGAAAGGTCCATTGTAGCTGGCACTGGAAGACTTGATTTCAAGTAGAAAGTGCTACAACTTATACACACAGTGCATTTAATGCAATAAACATGCCAAGCTTGTTCACAGGAGAATTATAAAGCAAGCTATGAAAAGAGCAAATAAGTAAGATGATTAAAACCTTGGTTTTAAGATGTGCCTTAAAGGAGGAACAAGGTAAAAAAGATTTAGGGAAGGTTTTATAGAATGTGGTGTCCAAGCAGCCGAGGGCATGGCCAGCAATGGTGGAGTCGTTAAAATTGGAGCAAGTAAAAGCACTTGAAGTTAATTGGTCATGAAGTTGGAGCAAAAATATTATGTTGACATGGGTTCTTTATTGGTCTTAGTATTTTAAATGTTGCAATGAGGAAAACAGAATGCAAACCATATAAATGCAAATAGAGTGTCAAGTTGGACAAGCTCTGACCGGACTTTGGTGGCTAGGTAAGAGGATCAAATATGCATGGGGGAAACAACTTAAGGAGGATGCCCCTGATGTGCACACCTCCACTTCCTTCCTGCTTTTTAGCCAGTTGGATTAAAAATATATGCCTAGTCAACCATGTGATGAAATCCGTATTGTAACATTTGGGACAGTTGACTTGTTGATTTTTTCTTCTTTACAAGTAGCAGGTGGGCTGTAATTTTGGCACTTATCTGCCTATTTTTTCATGGGAACTGGTTTCGGTCGGGTGGTATAAAGTTGGTGGGCTAGCTGCTGGACATATTTCACATGTCATTTTGCATAAAACATGCTATATTGTTGGTGGGGGAGGCGTAATCTAGCCCAGGAATACAGGCATTTATTCCTAGAAGAATGCTAGATTATGTGGAGTGCATAGATCAAATGGTGATGTGATCAAAATTTTGAGGCTGTTACTGTAAACTGATAGGATATATTGAGAGAAACTGTAAACAAAGACAAACTAAAGAACTAGAGATGCTGGAAATTCAAGACAAAAGCAGAAATTGCTAGAGAAACAGGAAGTCTGGCAGCATTTGTGGAGGGAAAGCAGAGTTAACGCTTTGGGTCTGTTCTGAAGAAGGATCACTGGATCCAAAGTGTTAACTCTGCATTCTCTCCACAGATGGTCCCAGACCTGCTGACTTTATCTAGCAATTTCTGTTTGTATTGAGGGAAACTGATTTGATAAGAGGTTTAGGCCAGGGAGCCATAATCAAATATTACAGCCAGCACTTTTAGGAGTGAAGTAAAGGCTAAAATTGCTAGGAATATTCTACGGGTCTGAAGAGCATTTGTAGAGAGCAACATAGCACTCAGGGGCTTAATGTCCGACTGGTAGTGGAAACAGGAGTAAACAGGGTGTGAAAATACCAATGCGGCTGGCATGTCAATTGCCTGACCATGTTCTTGCATTGGTCATTTCTGCAGAAGAGAGTTGAGAACCGCAGAGTTACACCCTCCAAGACAGGCAGCCAATATGGTTTGCTGAGTAGCCTTATTAAGTACACTTAAGTACCTAAATAGTGCTAGTTTCTCAATGCATTGAGGAAAATATTTAATTATGTCGAGGCACACTTTCATTGGGATGGAGGCAGTGTTCCAAATTGCCCTAAAAGCCTTGTACCTATCTAGTTGTGTGGGCTCTTTGGAAGGACATCCATTTTATAATCCCATATCCCCAAAACCCTAAACGACGGCCTGACTGATATTTGTTTAAACTTTTTCAAAAGTTTGATGAAAGGCTGGCTTCATCTTGAAGTATACTCTCAATTACTGAATTTCTATTCCCAGCTGCTGCACTTTGAAGCTGGAATGCCTTTTATTGGCTCTGCAACTTCAAGAGCACATTTGCCATACCTAATTGGACAGAGTCTGACACAATGCAAATTAAAGGGACACCGTCATGAATAACCTGAAGAGTGACTGTATTCCTGAGGGCACATGGAAACTGTCTAGACTTCCTCTCTCCCTCTCTTGAAATGAAAATTCAGCCTGTTGACTGTTTATTACTGCAGACACTCCAGGACTAATGATTATTTCCAGCATTTTCTTTTGCTTTTCAGATCTCCACCATCAAACTTTGGACAGAACGTAGAAGAACAAATGTGCAGGAAAATTACAGAGACATGCTAACATGACACAGTAGTTGTAATGGGAGACTTCCAATTATCAAAGCATAGACTAGGAGGCTTGTGGTTTATGGGGCAGTGAGGGACATGTGTTCCTCGATTGCATGCAGGAGAACATCCTATAACTCACTCAGAGATAGTAAGAACTGCAGATGCTGGAGTCAGAGATAACACAGTGTGGAGCTGGAGGAACACAGCAGGGCAGGCAGCATCAAAGGAGCAGAAAAGTTGACTTTGGGTCAGGTTCCTTCTTCAGAGATTTTGAAAGAAGGGTCACAGCCTAAAATGTCAACTTTCCTGATCTTCCGATGCTGCCTGACCTGCTATGTGAACTTCATATAACAGTATGTTAAACGAGTAGTTAGACATGGCTGTTGTGAAGGAGGTGGGACGAGTGAATCAAGTGTCTGTTTTGGGACCATTTAGGAGACAGTGATCATTAGATGCAGCATGATGGTGGAGAATAGCATGCAACAATCCAGAGTGAAAAAAATCAATTGGCGAAGAGTGGAATTCAAAGGGGCAAGAACAGAGCTGGGTAGGATTGAATGGAATGGCTGGTTTGCAGGAAAAAAAGAGACACTGAACAATTGACCACCTTCACAGTTGATATGGTTTGAGTGCAGTCAAGGTATATTTTTTCAAATGGGAAAGGTAGAACAAACAAATCTAGTGCTCCTGGATGGCAGAGGAGATAGAAATTAAAATGAAGAAGTGAAAGTGTGCTTATGTCAAGTGTCAACTAGAAAACAAAATAGAGAATGACGAGGAATATTGAAGGTTCAAAGGGGAGGTGAGGAAACAAACAAGAGAAGCAAAGAGGAATTATGCAAAAAAACCCAGCAATCAACATAAAGATGCACCCTAAAGTTTTCAATGGCCATACAAATAATAAAAAGGTGATAAAAAGAGGAGTAGGACTGATTAGGAATGACAACGGGATTTTCAATTGGAGGCAGCAGGCTTGGCTGTGGTGTTAAATGAATACTTTGCACCTGCCTTTACCAAAGAGGGAGATGCTATCCAGACCTTGGTGACAGAACAGGGAACTCAAGTTCAGTAAAAGGGTTCAAAATTGATAGGTCAAATGTGTTCAAAATTGATAGGTCAAAAGTGTTGGACAGACTGTGGTTTTTAAAGTTGACAAAGCACTCAGGCTAGATGACATACATCCAAGGATTTTGAATGAAAGGAGAGTGGAAATTATGGGGCACTGCCACAATCTTCCAAACTTGGGGGAGGTTCCAAAAGACAGAAAAATTACAAGCATTATGACCTTGTTCCAGAAAGATTATTAGGATAAACTCTGTAACTACAGACCAGTCAGTTTAATGTTAGTGGTGGTGAAACTTCTGGACATGATTATTCAAAATAGAAACAGTAGTTACATGGAAAAATGATTAAGGAGAGTTAACCTGGATTTCTAAAGGGGAATCATGTTTAACTAACTTGCTAGAGTATTTGAAAAGGCAACAAAAGCCTCAAGGAGGGTAACATCACTAACGTGGTACACATGAAGTTTCAGAAGGTGTCTGATACAGTGCCACACAACACTGTGAGGTCATGGAATAAAAGGGTCAGTAGCAACAAGGCACAAAATAAACTGAGTGACAGGCAGAATAATGGTTAATGGATATTTTTCAGGCTGTAGAAAGGTTTGTAGTGGAGTTACTTAGCAGCACCCTTGCTTTTCCATATATAGATCTTGATGTGCAAAGGGCAACTTCAAAGTTTACAAATGACAAAAAACTTGGAAAAACTGTAAACTGTGAGGACAACTGTGTAGAACTCCAGAAGAACATAATTGTTCTTGAATCTGTTGGTACGTGTTTTCAAACTTTTGTATCTTCTGCCCAATGGAAGGGGGTGGAAGACATAATAACCAGGTTGGGAGGGGTCTTCGATTATGTTGGGGGCTTTCCTGAAGCAGCAGCAAGTGTAAATGGAGTCAATGGAAAGAACGTTAATTCTTGTAATGGACTGGACTGCATTCACAACTCTAAGGGGGCTGCAGAAGCAGAGGGACCTTGGTGTAAATATGGATATATCATCGAAAGTGGCAGGACAGGAAAGACAGCAGTAAGAAAGCATACAGTATCCTCAGGCTTTTTAATAGAGGCACAGGGTATAAGAACAAGGGGGTGATGTTGAACTTGTACAAGATACTTGTCGGATCTCAGCTGGAGAATTGTGCTCAGTTCTGGGTGACACAATGTAGGAAGAATGTGAATGCATTAAAGATAGTGCAGAAACAATTCACAAACATAATTCCAGTGATCTGGAACTTCAGCTATGAGGGCAGATTGAAAAAGTTGAGACTGTTCTCCTTGCAGAGAAGCCTAAGAAGAGATCTGATTGACATTTTCAAAATCATGAGTGGCCTAAACAGAATAGATACTATGAAGCTGTTTCCGTCTGCAAAAGAAAGAACCATAGGGTAAAGATTTAAAGTGATGTGCAAATGAAACAAGAGAGATCTGAGAGAAAACTTTTTGCACAGCGACTTGTTAAAGTATGGAATGCACTGCCTTCCATATGGTGGAGGCAGATTCAATTGATGCAGTTAAAGAGGCATTGGATAGTTTTTGGACGAAATAATGTGCAGAAGTATGGGGAAAATGAAGGAGATTTGGTAACAGGTAATTGTGCTGATTTAATGAGTTGGTGCAGTCATGATTGCTGAATGGCCTTCTTTTGTGCTATAAAACTTCTGTGATCGGAATGATCTCATTGAATAGCTGGGAGGGAATAAAAGTCTACTTCTGTTTATAAATCCCTGCATAAATAATATAAATTGCTAATCCATGTAGTTATTTCACCTGCTGCCTCTTTGATGGAAACACAGAAAGACACTGCTTGCTCTTGTTTCAAATGTGCTTACAGTACTTCAGACTAAATGGAAAGTTACCATTACAGTAGTTAACTTAATTTGAGAGTATACAGTTGACTATTGGGTACATCACACTTAATCTTGGTTTTGGGGGTGTAAGTAATATAGTTTGCAATTTTATTGAAGACTTTAAGTAGTTCAAGCATTTAAAATACTTCAGGAATGTTTCTTGTTACTTTTGCTAATGTGGTGTATTCCTCTATTCCTTGCTGTTTTCTCAATGACCCATGTATGGAAAGGAATAATTATGTTTGTCTGGCTATATGATAAATAGGTAAAGTGAGTCATGTAAAGAGCTGGAATGAACTCTTGAAATGGCAGCTGTTACAGTGCTGATCTACAATGTGATTTTGTAAGGCCAGGTATTATTGCTGCTGCATTACATATGACCGTATAATTGTTTATACATATGGGTGCCTCATAGATTAGCACTGCTGCCTCACAGCACCAGGAACCCGGGTTCAGTTCCATCCTTGGGTGGTCGTGTGGAGTTTTCATATTCTCCCTGTATTTGTGTGGGATATTCCAGATGCTCGGGTTTCCTCCCATAGTCCAATGATATGCAGTTTAGGTGGATTGACCATGCTAAATTGTCCATAATGCCCAGGGATGTGAAGGCAATATGGATTAGCCATGGGAAGTGTAATGTTGCGGGATAGGATGGGTCTGGGAGGAATGCTCTTAGGAGTGCTGGTGTGGACTCGATAGGGCCAACTGGCCTGCTTTGACATTGTAGGATTGTATGATATGAAAAGAAGTGAGGAAATGCTGATTCATTGCTGCAATGTGCAAGAAGTGAAAAAATTAAATTGCTTTTTGAAACAAATACAGGAGCTACTAACTTTTGGTCTTGTCGTCTTCTGAGGTTATCAGCTGCACACACAATTAAGTTCAGTATGGCTTTGGTATTTCCTCATTCCCCTAAAGGCCCCTAATATTCTTACAGCACCTCAGCCATGAGTTGGATAAAGAGTACATTAGTGCAGGTAGACTGCAAAAAAGTGAACATTTTATTCTATCCTAACTTGTATATCAGTACCCTTAGCACTACTAATTAAAAAAGCCCTTCTAACCCACCAAAAAGAACATCATTGCAATAGCAAACGACACACACTTATGGGTGGATTTGTCCCTTCATGTTATGCCAGGTCTACAAAGCTTCCATGGAATTTCAAAAGCTGTGTTTATTAGATAAATAGCCAGTTAATCTGTTTTAGGTGATATTAGCTAAATAGGTAATTGTTGATTAGAATTCAAGGGGGTCATGGTAGTGTGCCTATCTCTGGTCCAGGAGGCCTGGCTTCAAGTCCTACACATTCCCAGAGGTGTATCAGAGGTTGGCTGAAACTGTCTGCAAAGCATTATAATAGCACGGCTCTAGAAGAACATAGGTGCGCTTGCGCTGCAGTTGTAGTGACCCATAATTCTGAACTGGGAGGCCTAGGTTGAAGGCCCATTTGCTCTAGCGGTGTGTAATGACAGAGAACACAGAACAGTGCAGCACAGTACAGGCCCTTCAGCCCACAATGTTGTGCCGAACTTCTACCCTAATCTTAAGGTCTATCTAACCTCCACCCTACCTTATACTATCATCCATAGGACTATCTCATAGTTGCTTAATGTCCCTAATTAGCTGACTCCACTATCTTGTCTGACAATGCATTCCATGCCCCAGCCATTCTCAGAGTAAAGAGCTTACCTCTGACGCCTCCCCTATATCCACCTCCACTCACTTTAAAACTATGCCCCCACGTAATAGCTAACATCTTTGGACAGGTAGATTAGAAAATATCTAACAGCTGGCTGCTGCCAAGCTGGCTATGAATAGGTCCAGACAGCGGGCTATCGAAAGGGTCATCTCTACCAACTGCCTGCTCCTCTTCTGCAGTTATGTTTGAGCCCGGGTGTTATTGGAGAGGGAAGATGCGGTGTCCATCAATGCTTTCGATGCCTTTATTGAGAGATGGGCGAGAGATGGGCACTGTGGGGGACATAGTGCTTTATTTCCCCCTCCAACTCCATTTTGATTAGTCCCCTCCCTCTCTCCCTAGCCCCTTCATTTTCTGATGTTAGCTTTGCTTGCAATATTCAATTGGGCACACAGATATTTTCCTGATGTTGAAGAAAAAAGAGTTGGGTTCTGTATTAGCTCAGTCATCTGAATGGCTGATTTATGATGCACAGCAACAAAAGCAGTGGGGATTCCATTTCTACACTGGCTGAGGTTTTCATAAAGTTCCCAACTTCTCAACCTTGGCACTTGCCTGAAACATGACCCTCAGATTAAATCACCATTCATAGTCTCTCCCTGATAAAAGTGTCAGATTATGATCACTTTACATTTGGAAAAGAATTGAGCATGATCCCACTGGCACAGTAGTAGTGTCCCTACTGCTGAGAGAGGAGGCCTTAAGAACCATCTGCTCCATGATAATATCTCTGTACAGAATACTTAGGAAAATATTTTTAAGAGATCTCCCTTATATCTCTGTGGAATCAGTGGTAGTATTCTTACATCTGAACCAGATGATTACAAAATATATTTTGAACAGAGTTTATTCAGCATGATGGTAGTGCCTGTATCTCTGAGCCAGGACATGAGGTACAATTCCTACCCACTTCAGAAGTGTTTATTAACACCTCTAAACTGGTTGATTAGAAAGTATCTTGAGCAGCACTCCTGGAATCTCCATGTTAGTATTGTGGCATGTATTCCTGCTGCCGTGGTTCAATTCCCTCAAGGGGCTGTTGTGGTATCTACCCCAGATCCAGGAGGCTGGATTCAAGTCCTATCTGCTCCATTGATCACAGTGTCATAGATCTACACCACAGAATAAAACACTTCAGTCCATCGAGTCTGCACCAATCCCACTTTCCATCATTTACTTTGCATGCTTTAGCATCGCAAATACACATCCAACTTCTGCTTAAATTTTGTAAGCATTGCTGCCTGTATGATCCCTACAGGCAGTGAGCTCCAGACTTCCACCACCCTCTGGGTGAAAAGGATTTTCCTCACATTGCTTCTAAACCATCTGCCTGTTACCTTAAATTTATGCTCAATGGACATTGAACCCTCCATCAGTCAAGAGCGTTTCTTCCTGTCTACCCTAACAATGCCCCTCATAATTTCATCTGATATACCCTGCTATTTCTACTCTGATTAGCACATGGCACATGTAGCAACTCTGAGACCTCTACTTCTGAGGACCTTGATGTGGAGGTGCCGGTGTTGGACTGGGGTGGACAAGATCAGAAATCACACGACACCAGGTCATAGTCCAACAGGTTTATGTGAAAACACAAGCTTTCGGAGTCTTACTCCTAAACAAACATAAGATGCTGTTAAATTGATTAATATGTATATGTAAATCCCCAAATTCCTTTGAAGTCACTGTCCTGAGAGAACAGACACCTGAAGGTGCTGAAGGACACTCTCTTAAGAACAGGATATGATGCTCAACTCATTGATCGTAATGACCTCTTCAGAAGACAGAAGTGGAATGCGTCTGATAGGGCACCCTTCATCATCCAGTGTTTCCTGGCAGCCGAGAAACTACGCCATGTTCTTTACAACCTTCAGGACATCATCAGGCACCTTGCCAAGATCTTCCCCACACCGCCACTTCTTGTCTTCAAACAACCACCAAATCTGAAACAGACCATCGTTCGCAGCAAACTACCCACCCTCCAGGACAACATTGACCACAACACTATACAACTCTGTCATGGAAATCTCTGCAAGGCATGTCAAATCTTCGATATGGACATTGCCATCACACTAGTGAATTCTAATTAGTGAATCACAAATATAAATTCTGTGTCTGACACCACCTTTTATAACCTAAGTTATTTTGGGTCACAACATTTCTGAACAGGTTGATTAAGAAATATATTTTGAGCACGACTCTTAATGGCACATTAGTAGTGTCCCTACCTCTGAGCCAGGAGACCCATGTTCAAGTCCCACCTGCTCCAGAGGTAGGTAATAGTGTCTCTGTACAGTTGATTAGAAAACATCTTGAGCAAAACATCTGTTACTATAGCAGTTAGTATCCATGGGGATAGAAGACAAAGATTTAATTCCCTGATGGGGAGTTGCTGATTGCTGTGTGTAAATAAGATTGCTTTTTAGGCACACTTGTGGTGCAGTGTTAGTGTCTCTGAGTCAAAATGCTTGGCTTCAAGTCCTACTGGGTCCAGAAATGGAATAAAATTGGTACAGGTTAATTCAGAATATCTTGAGCAGAACTTCTTTAAAGAGTGTCATTTGACATGATCACCTGACAGACTGACTTAATCCCAATTGAACATCTTAACTGGCAACGCAAGTTATGAGGATCAATGGTCGGCACAACATTGTGGGCTGAAGGGCCTGTTCTGTGCTGTACTGTTCTATGTTCTATGTTCTATGTTCTATTAACACTCCATCACTACCACACCGAAGTGTAATCTTTTAATTTGTGCTTATGCTTTTGATTTAAAACCATAACATTTCACCTGGATGAACACAGCAGGCCAAGCAGCATCCCAGGAACACAAAAGCTGACGTTTTGGGCCTAGACCCTTCATCAGAAAAGGGGGATGGGGAGAGGGTTCTGAAATAAATAGTGAGAGAGGCGGAGGTGGACCCAAGATAGATAGAGGAGAAGATAGGTGGACAGGAGAGTATAGGTGGGGAGGTAGGGAGGGGATAGTTCAGTTCGGGGAGGACGGACAGGTCAAGGGGGCGGGATGAGTTTAGTAGGTAGGAAATGGAGATGCAGCTTGAGGTGGGAGGAGGGGATAGGTGAGAGGAAGAACAGGTTAGAGAGGCAGGGACGAGCTGGGCTGGTTTTGGGATGCAGTGGAGAGAGGGGAGATTTTGAAGCTGGTGAAATCTACATTCATACCATTTTGAGTTGCCGTTCCTGCAACCTTCGGGTGGCATCATTATGGCACTGCAGGAGGCCCACGATGGACATGTCGTCTAGGGAATGGGAGGGGGTGTTGAAATGGTTGGCGAGTGGAAGTGCACTTGTTTATTGCAAACCGAGCATAGATGTTCTGCCAGCCTCCGCTTGGTTTCGCCAATGTAGAGGATGCCACAACGGGTAAAGCGGATGCAGTATACCACACTGGCGGATGTGCAGGTGAACATCTGCTTGATGTGGAAAGTCGTCTTGGGGCCTGGGATGGGGGTGAGTGAGGGGGTGTGGGGGCAGGTGTGACACTTCCTATGGTTGCAGGGGCAAATGCTGGGTGTGGTGGCTTTGGAGGAGAGTGTGGAGCGGACAAGGAAGTCCCGGAGAGAGTGGTCTCAGTGGAAGGCAGACAAGATGAAGGGTCTAGGCCCGAAACGTCAGCTTTTGTGCTCCTGGGATGCTGCTTGGCCTGCTGTGTTCATTCAGCTCCACACTTTGTTATCTCGGATTCTCCAGCATCTGCGGTTCCCATTATCTCTGTTCACATTTCAACTGGACATTGTTCAGAGAATCAAATTTGTTATTGCTGTCAAAATATTCTCAGCATGAATAACAGAAATTGCTGGAGAAACTGAGCAGGTCTGGCAGCATCTGCGGACCGAAAACAGAGTTAACATTTCGGGTCCAGTGACGTTCTTCACTTCTGAAGAGTCACTGGACCCGAAATATTAATTCTGCTTTCTCTCCACAGATGCTGCCAGACCTGCTCAGTTTCTCTAGCAATTTCTGTTTCTCTTTCAGATTTCTACCACCTGCAGTTTAGATTTATTTAAGTGCTCTGGCCATCTTTGCCTGCATCACATACCCCTCCTTAAAAATGTTTCACAGACCCAACTTAACTCAAGAGTTTTTCGATCTAAAGATTAGCTATACAGTTAAATATATGGAAATATTACTTCTTTTTTATTTAAAGAGATAATTATTGCTAGTGATGAATAATTAAGGTGTGGAGATACCTTAGACAGCTCATGTGCATGCCATGGTGAATGCTAAGTCTGTCTCAGTACTTTGTTTTTATTTAGTTATTGCTGAAAATCCAGCTCTGCATAATTAAATCATACTAAAATGGGACCAACATTTTCAGTGTTGCAGAAAAATCATTCCAGTGGCACAACAGTCAACATGATACTGCTTTGTGTACCTGCAACAGGGACCACTAGATAGTAATTTTTAGCAGATATCCTATCTGACTTTATTTTACCTTTCCAGCAGATACAGGAGGCAATCTTACTGCTGTGGGATGCAAAAGCTAGTCCCACAATTTAAAATAGGTCCCCAGACTAATATCACATTGGGTTAGTTCATTCACACACAATCCTTTGGGTGAGATCCTTGCATTTGCTCTACATTTAAACACATTGCAGCCCTGTCTGGGAACCCTAAACTAAAATAATCACGCACCTTAAACAATCCTCAAATAAAGAAATCACCAGTAAGATCACATGTTTTAGCTTTTACTTTAATATAAATCTGAACCAACAAGCAAATAACAGTCAGTATGAATTATAAAGTAAACCAAATGTTACAATGTTCACAACTACCTTTATGGCAAGATTGGATTCCCCCAAGACTCTTTATCTGTTGATTTTAATGAATCTCAATAAATAATCTGGTCAGCTGCGGCGAAACTGAAACAAAGCTGTAGCATTTCACAATCTCTGCTCTAAACTTTTCTTAAGGTTTCTGTAACCCTTTAACTATATATTACACACACCTTATAAATGCGCTTCTCTATTCTTTCCCTACTGCAGTATTTGTCTTTTGCTCTCATTTGTGCTTGTCTAGCAATTTCCATCTCAGCTCCCAAACTGGCGGTACTTTTCCAGATTAGGGATACCAGGTCACATGAATAGATATTTCCTTTTATTCAAGAAAATTACAGGTGATCCGTTGCAATTGTTATAAATAGCTAAATAATTTTCAAGCAATCTTTAAAACAATTACGGATTCCATGAACATTTTAAATGAATTACAAATGTCCTTAACAATAGTTCTTCCAAGTCAAATGTCATATTTCTCCTCCACCTTGTTGGGGAAAGCAAACAAAGTAAAGTACAGTAAAGTATTTTTACAGCAGTGTTTGAAACACAGCAAGTTCTAAACATCGTAAACAATTGGTATATTACATGCTATGCTAGTAACAATAATGACATAGAACAATACAGCGCAGCACAGGCTTTTCGGCCCTCGATGTTACGCCGACCTGTGAACTAATTTAAGCCCATCCCCTACACTATCCCATCATCATCCATATGCTTATCCAAGGACTGTTTAAACGCCCTTACTGTGGCTGAGTTAATTATATTGGCAGGCAGGACATTCCATGCCCTTACCACTCTTAGATCCTACATATTTTAGTTCTAATAACCAAACATCTTTTCGTCCTTCATAATTAATTTGCTAACTTCCCTAGATAAACATGGGGACTCTTTAACCTTGACAAAAAGATTAGTTTTTCACAACACCATAAGACCACAGATATAGGAAACAAAGTCAGCTATGTGGCCCTTGAGTCTGATCCATCATACTTGTCAATCTATTGCTTTCAAGACTTTTGTAAGGTGTGTAGTCCAGATCTGCTCACAAGATTCCAAGTGGGATCTAACCAGTGTTTTGTATAACTGCAGCATGACCTCTGCACCCTTGCCTCCAGAACTCTTGATATAAAGGCCAGCACTCCCTTAGCTTTTGTGGTTATTTTCTGCACTTGCTTGTAACATTTTGAAGATCCGTGCACTTGAACCCCACTAGTCTCTATGGACAGCCACTGTACATAACAGCAAACCATTTAGAAAGTAACCTGATCTGTCCTTTTTTTTGTCCAAAATGATAACCTCACACTTGCTTACAGTGAACTCCATCTGCCACAATTTAGTCCATTCACTTAGTCTATCAATATCCTTTTATAATTTTATGCCACCATTTATACCGTCAATGACAATGTTGCCTAATGTATCATCAGCAAATTTGAATATAAATGATTTTCTAAGCCATTATCTAGGCCACTATTAATGTGAATAACTGATGCCCTAATACAGAACCTTGTGGGATGCCACTGGTCACATCCTGCCAATTTGAATACTCAACCATTACTCCTTTAGTTTGTTACCTGCCACTCATCCAATTTTCTAGCCATGTCAGGAATTTGCTCTCAATTCCATGGGCTTCTATCTTAGTTAAATATTTGGTATGTGAGACTTTATCAAATGCCTTCTGGAAGTCCATATAAGCAACATCCAGAAACATTTCTCTGTCCAGTACCTTAGGTGCCTCTTAAAGAATTCAGTGACGTTTGTCAGGCATGACCTACCTGTCATGAATCCACACTTGCTGTCCCTGATTAACTGAACATTTTCAAGGTGTTCCGTTACCCCATAACCCATAGCCTCAAATTAAAGGGAAACATATTTGGGACTGAGGTCAGGAGGAACTTCTTCACCGAAAGGCCTGTGAATATGTGGAATTCCCTGCCCAGTGAAGTGGTTGAAGCTACCTCATTGAATGTTTTTAAGGCAAAGCTACATAAATTTTTGAACAGTAAAGGAATTAAGGGTTATGGTGAGTGGGTGGGAAAGTGGAGCTGAGTCTCAAAATGATCAGCCATAATCTTATTGAATGGTGGGGCAGGCTTGAGGGGCCAGATGGCCTACTACTGCTCCCAGTTCTTAAGTTCTTATATTCTTATGATTATAGTCGCTAACAATTTTCCCACTACAGAATGTCTGTAATTCCCCGGTTTTCCTCTTTCACCCTTCTTAAAATAGCAGAATCATATGTGTGATTTTCCAATCCAGAGGGGCAATTCCTGTATCTAGGGAACTCCGAAAGATTTTAGTTAGGGTATCTACAAAATGCTCCCCATCTTCTTTTAACATGATTGGATGGAAAGGGTCGGGACTGGGAATTTATCATTCTTTAATTCCATTAATTTTCTCATTACTGATGTCTTACTTATGTTCCATTTATTCAGTCCATATCCCTGATTCTCTATTAATTTTCCTGAACTTCCAGCAAGCTATCCTCCTTTTTGACTGTAAATGCCAAGGCAAAATAATCATTCAACATGCCTGCCATTTCCCCACAGTGATTCAATGTGGGCCAGCATTGCTCCTCTCATAATCCCTTTTAGTAACTCTTTAATCTGCTTTATGGCCCTTTGCTGGTCTTTGTATATTTCCTAATTAACAGAATATGTGTTGTCTTTTGCATTTTGTAAGCCTTTCTTTTAGTTTTATGCTGTCCCTTATGTCATTAATTTTCCCTTGATTTTTTGTTGTGGAGATTTTCCTTCTCAGGGGTATAAACTGGTTCTGTTTAGTAGTAAATGTCGGGAAGGTGAGTCACTGTTTTAAAAACTTACCTTGTGAATAGGCGGAGTGGACGCTGAGCAGGAATGGACACGAGACTGCTGAGTAAGTGAGGTAATATATTTGTGTGGTTGCGTCACAAGAAACACTACTCAGATAGTGTCACCCACCCATCCTCCTCCTCGAACCAAAAAAAAGGTTCTGTGCATCAGATTGGTAAGGTAACTAGTTTATTTTTTATTTTTTATTTTTCAAAATCTCTTTGGGAACTTAGAATAATGGGAATGGAGGTCAGGGCAGTTGAATGTTCCTCCTGCAGAATGTGGGAGATAAGGGTCACTATTAGTGTCCCTGCTGACTACATCTGCGGGAAGTGCACCCAACTCCAGCTCCTCGAAAACCACGTTAGGGAACTGGAGCTGGAGCTGGATGAACTTCGGACCATTCAGGAGGCAGGGGGGTTATTGAGAGGAGTTACAGGGAGGTAGTTGCTCCTCAAATACAAGAAAAAGGCACATGGGCTATGGTCAGGGGACAGAATGGGAACCGGCAGGCAGTGCAGGGATCCCCTAGGGCCACTCCTCTCAACAATAAGTATACCGTTTTGGACACTGTTGGGGGGGGTGGGCGACTTACTAGGGGAAAGCGGTGGGGCACAGGTCTCTGGCGCAGAGTCTGTCCCTGCTGCTCAGAAGGGAAGGGGGAAGAGGAGCAGAGCAGTAGTCATTGGGGACTCCATAGTTAGGGGGACAGATAGGAGGTTCTGTGGGGACAAGAGAGATTCACGGTTGGTGTGTTGCCTCCCAGGTGCCAGGGTTCGTGATATCTCTGATCGTGTTTTTGGGATCCTTAAGGAGGAGGGGGAGCAGCCCCAAGTCATGGTCCACATAGGCACCAACGACATAGGTAGGAAGAGAGATGGGGATTGAAGGCAGAAATTCAGGGAGCTAGGATGGAAGCTTAGAGCTAGGACAAACAGAATTGTTGTCTCTGGTTTGTTGCCTGTGCCATGTGCTAGTGAGGCGAGGAATAGGGAGAGAGAGGAGTTGAACATGTGGCTACATGGATGGTGCAGGAGGGAGGGTTTTTGATTCTTGGATAATTGGAGCTCTTTCTGGGGTAGATGGGACCTCTACAAGCAGGATGGTCTTCACTTGAACCAGAGGGGTACCAATATCCTGGGGGGGAAGTTTGCTAAGGCTATTCGGGTGGGTTTAAACTAATTCAGCAGGGCGATGGGAACCAAAATTGTAGTTCGAGTATTGAGAAGGTTGAGAGTAGGGAGGTCCGAAATAAAGTTTCAGGGATGCAAGATGGCACCTGCAACAAAGAAGTTGGTTTGAAATGTGTCTACTTCAACGCCAGGAGCATCCGAAATAAGGTGGGTGAAATAGCAGCATGGGTTGGTACCTGGGACTTCGATGTTGTGGCCATTTCGGAGACATGGATAGAGCAGGGACAGGAATGGTTATTGCAGGTTCCGGGATTTCGATGTTTCAGTAAGAACAGAGAAGATGGTAAAAGAGGAGGACGTGTGGCATTGTTGGTCAAGGACAGTATTACAGTTGCAGAAAGGATGTTTAGGGACTCATCAACTGAGGTAGTATGGGCTGAGGTTAGAAACAGGAAAAGAGAGGTCACTCTGTTGGGAGTTTTCTATAGGCCTCTAAATAGTTCCAGATATGTAGAGGAAAGGGTAGCAAAGATGATTCTCGATAGGAGCGAGAGAGACAGCTTAGTTGTCATGGGGGACTTCAACTTTCCAAATATTGACTGGGAACACTATTGTTCAAGTACTATAGATGGGTCAGTTTTTGTCCAGTGTGTGCAGGAGGGCTTCCTGACACAATATGTAGACAGGCCAACAAGGGGCAAAGCCACATTAGATTTGGTACTGAGTAATGAGCCCGGCCAGGTGTTAGATTTGGTAGTAGGTGAGCACTTTGGTGATAGCGATCACAATTCTGTTATGTTTACTTTAGTGATGGAAAGGGATAGGTGTATACCACTGGGCAAGAGTTATAGCTGGGAGAAAGGCAGTTACGATGAGATTAGGCAAGATTTAGAGAGCATAGGATAGGGAAGGAAACTGCAGGGGGTGGGCACATTAGAAATTTGGAGCTTATTCAAGGAAAAGCTCCTGTGTGTCCCAGATAAGTGTGTACCTGTGAGACACGGAGGCAGCTGTAGAGCGCGGGAGCCGTGGTTTACGAAGGAAGTGGAATCTCTGGTCAAGAGGAAGAAGAAGGCTTATATTAGGATGAGATGTGAAGGCTCAGTTAGAGCGCTTGAGGGTTACAAGGTAGGCAGGAAAGACCCAAAGAGAGAGCTCAGAAGAGGCAGGAGGAGACATGAGAAGTTGTTGGTGGATAGGATCAGGATAAACCCTAAGGCTTTCTATAACTTTTGCAGAATAAAAGAATGACACGAGTAAGATTAGGGCCAATCAAGGATAGTAGTGGGAAGTTGTGTGTGTTGTCAGAGGAGATAGGGGAAGAACTAAATGAATATTTTTTGACAATATTCACTCTAGAAAACGACAATGTTGTCGGGGAGAATACTGAGATACTGGCTACTAGACTAGGTGGGATTGAGGTTCACAAGGAAGAGGTATTAGAAATCCTACAGAATGTGAAAATAGATAAGTCCCCTGGGTCGGATGGGATTTCTCCTAGGATCCTCTGGGAAGCCAGGGAGGAGATTGCCGAGCCTTTGGCATTGATCTTTAACTCGTCATTGTCTACAGGAATAGGGCCAAATAACTGGAGGATAGCAAATGTGGTTCCCCTGTTCAAGAAGGGGAGTAGAGACAACTCTGGTAATTATAGACCAGTGAGCCTGACCTCAGTTGTTGGTATAGTGTTGGAAAAGGTTATAAGAGATAGGATTTATAATCATCTAGAAAAGAATAATTTGATTAGGGATAGTCAGCACGGTTTTGTGAAGGGAAGGTCGTGCCTCACAAACCTTATTGAGTTCTTTGAGAAGGTGACCAAACAGGTAGATGAGAGTAAACTGGTTGATGTGGTGTATATGGATTTCAGCAAGGTGTTCGATAAGGTTCCCCACAATAGGCTATTGTACAAAATGCGGAGGAATGGGATTGTGGGAGATATAGCAGTTTGGATCAGAAATTGGCTTGCTGAAAGAAGACAGAGGGTGGTGGTTGATGGGAAATGTTCATCCTGCAGTGGTGTACCGCAAGGGTCGGTGTTGGGTCCACTGCTGTTGGTCATTTTTATAAATGACCTGGATGAGGGTGTAGAAGGATGTGTCAGTAAATTTGCAGATGGCACTAAGGTCAGTGGAGATGTGGATACGAAGGATGTTGTAGGTTACAGAGAGACATAGATAAGCTGCAGAGCTGGACTGAGAGGTGGCAAATGGAGTTTAATGCAGACAAGTGTGAGGTGATGCACTTTGGTTGGAGTAACTGGTAGGCAAAGTACTGGGCTAATGGTAAGATTCTTGGTAGTGTAGATGAGCAGAGAGATCTCGGTGTCCATGTACACAGATCCTTGAAAGTTGCCACCCAGGTTGACAGGGTTGTTCAGAAGGCATACAGTGTTTTAGCTTTTATTAATAGAGGGATTGAGTTCCGGAACCAAGAGGTTATGGTGAAGCTGTACAAAACTCTGGTGCGGCCGCACTTGGAGTATTGTGTACTGTTCTGGTGACCGTATTATAAGAAGGATGTGGAAGCTTTGGAAAGGGTGCAGAGGAGATTTACTAGGATGTTGCCTGGTATGGAGGGAAGGTCTTACAAGGAAAGGCTGAGGGACTTGAGGCTGTTTTCGTTAGAGAGAAGAAGGTTGAGAGGTGACTTAATTGAGACATATAAGATAATCAGAGGGTTAGATATGGTGGATAGGGACAGCCTTTTTCCTAGGATGGTGACGGCGAGCACGAGGAGGCATAGCTTTAAATTGAGGGGTGAAAGATATAGGACAGATGTCAGAGGTAGTTTCTTTACTCAGAGAGTAAGAAGGGAATGGAACGCTTTGCCTGCAACGGTAGTAGATTCGCCAACTTTAAGTACATTTAAGTCGTCATTGGACAAGCATATGGACGTACATGGAATAGTGTAGGTTAGATGGGCTTCAGATTGGTATGAGAGGTTGGCACAACATCGAGGGCCGAAGGGCCTGTACTGTGCTGTAATGTTCTATGTTCTATATGTTTCTTTAAACGTCCTCCACTATCCTTCCGTTGTTTTACCTGGCAACAGATTTTCCCAGTTTACTGTGGGTAGTCTTTATCTCATCTCGTTAAAGTAGGCCTTGAAAACACTCAAAACTGATTCAGACATTTTTTGCCTTCAAATGCTACATTAAACTTGATCATGTTATGGTTACTATTTGATAAATGTTCATGCACAATTAGGTTATTAATTAAATCTGGCTCATTCCACATCACTGAATCCAATATTACTTGTTCCCTTGTTGCATCCAGAACATATTGCTGTCTGAAACTATCCCAGACATACTCCTGAAATTCACCACCTTTCTGACAGGTGCTTGTCTGCCTCTCCCAACTGATGTTAAAGTTAAACGCCCTCATTTCCACTACTCTGGCTTTGCCACACACTTCCTAGTTTCTGCATCAACATAATCTTGCACATCAGGACTGCTGCTAGGGTCTGTATACAACACCCCTTTTGTTTTTATTGCTTTACTGTTTCACATTTCCAATCATTGTATATAAGACCTAGAACATTACAGATAAAGGAACAGGCACTTCGGCCCAACATGTCTGTGCTGACCATGATGCCATTCTAAACAAATCTGATCTGTCTGCCCATGGTCCATATCCTTCTATCGCCTGCCTGTTCATGTGTCTGCCTGAATTCCTCTTAAATGTTGCTATTGTATCTGCTTCTACCACCTCCCCTGGCAGCATGTTCCAGGCACATACTTTGTTCTGTATAAAAAAAGACTTACCTCGCACATCTCTTTTAAACTCTTCCACCCTTACATTAACCTGTTCCCCCTAGTATTTGACATATTCAGCTTGGGAAAAAGACTGACCAGCCACATTATCAATTCCTCATAATTATATGTATTCTATCAGATTGCTCTTCAGTCTCTCCAGCAAAAAACAATCCAGGTCTGCCCAACTTCTCCTTATAAATAATAAACTCCAATGCAGGCAACAGCTTGGTAAATCCTAAGTCCTCCACATCTTTCCCAAGGCGTGGTGATCAGAACTGCACACACACTCCTGATGTGGCCTCACTAAAGTTTGAAGACTATACAGTCTCCATTGAATGGAACCTCTTGTTTCCATACAACTCATTTACCTCCTTCATTTTCTTATTGCTATGCCAATTTGCACATGGTTTAGGTAATAATCCAGAGATTGTAATCCTTGAGATCCAGTTCATTGACTTAGTTCTTAATTCCTGATATCCCCCAAACAGGACCTCTTGCCTACTCTTGCCTAGGTTATTGGTCCCAACAACTGGATCCTCCCGCTTCCATTCCAATATCCTTTCAAGTCAGTTCAAGATGTCCTTTACCTTGGCACTAGGGAGGCAACAAAGTGTGAGGTGACCATACAGGATGATCTTATCACTATATTACACCTAACTGCTTCAGAAATGGGCTTACCATCACGAATAGAGATCATGTTTAGAAGGCAGTTTAAGGCAAACCTGACAAGTCACTACCACAGAAAGCTATATTGCTTTAACTGCTTGATGTGGACCAGGATGAAACCACATGATTAGCTGCCATGCGCAGTCCAGATAGAAGCATTCGAGAAGGAAACTTCTGTTATCTGTGACTGCAAGTTGTAGTTTGAGCTTTTAAAAAATCTGTACAGAATGTTCAAACAAACTTGAAGCACATTCCTTAATCTGTGTTACCTGCCAATTGCATAAGAAATACAACAAATGAATCTCACCCAACTGGACCACCCCCTCCCAATTACAACTAATCCTCCCCTCTAACAGCTGATTGCTCCGACTCCTGATCTGAGTGTTCCCACCTCAGCCCACTTTCTCCTGCTATCTCCCCATCTGACTGTTCCATTCTGTTGCCCTTAAACTGACTGCCCCACTCCCTCACCCTTCACCCGATGGCCCCAGTCCCTATCTCCCACTTAAGTGCTCCATTCTCATTTCAGATTTTTATCTCATCGCTCCAACTGCTGTCAAAATCCCCAATTATTTTAAAATAGAACAAAGAATTGTGGATGCTGGAGATCTGAAACAGAAATAGAAACTGTTGGAGAAACTCAACAGGTCTGGCAACATCATGGAGAGAAAGCAGAAGAAGCGTCACTGGACATGAAATAGTAACTCTGTTTTCTCTCCACAGATGCTGTCAGACCTGCTGAGTTTCTCCAGCAATTTCTGTTTTTGATGCTAAGAATATTTTGACAAAAATAACAAATTTGACTCTAAACAATGTCCAGGTGAAACGTTATGGTTTTAAATCAAATCCTGAAGTATAAGCACCATAATTTTCATTTATGTTTCTACCATTTTGTTTTATGACATTAAGTAACAAACATTTAAATGTTCTATTCATCGAAGAACTCTCCACACCTGATTAAATATTACAAATTTCACTGGATCTCAGATCACTATCAATGAAGTCCCATCAACTCATGGAAGTTCCTGACAGTTAAAAACAACTGATTTTTCAAAATTTGTGTACAGGCTTCCAATACTGTCAAGCATTCATTTTTACTGGCATGCTATATTAGTTGCAAGGAGGTTAGAAGTAGATTATTTTGCATGGGCATAAAGGAGCTACAAAACCATTGCTTCAGGGGTAGGAAATTGCCACATAATGTCCCAATCACTGGCTTCTGTTTTTTCAACTAAAAAGATTATTAGTTTGAGCATATTATCTTTAAGGGTATTTAACTATTACACACATGTAGTGTAATGCGTTTTACAAGTGTAGTAATGTTAGCTAACCTGTTAACTATAGACTCTTAGGATGGAATCATCTAGGCTTGGAGGTGTGACGGGAATTTAATTAAGTGGGATGGTGGCAATCCACAACCCCGCCACCTTTCTGCCCATTCATTTACTTACGTTCAAGACGGGTAACCTCAAATTTGATTTTCTTATCGCCACCACATCTTGTCATGGCTGCTCCATGTGAGATGAGAAAGGGTTGACCATGCCTGGTAAGCCAGGTTGGGCACATTTCAGTTCTTTTTGGGATGGGGATTCTCGTTGTGCAATAACTTAAGGATGACTGAGGGGACTGGACATAGGGTCCACTGAGAACCTCACCTCACTTCTGACCTCCCTGGTCCTATCTCTCCACAACCTCTGATCCCAGAAATTCTCTCATGCAACATTTACTTTTCCCGTCAGCATGTTTTCCAAGTAGCAGCCACAGCTTCTGCCATGGTGCTGCTGTGTTCTAGAGCTGCCTTTCTCTAATCAGCTGACAGCTCCAGGTGAACAGAACCTCCTAGTCTGCGGTCCAAATTCTCATAGAAAAGCTGCCAGCAGTAAATCAACTGCCTAACTGGTGGAAGAAGTGGTGGGCTTTCTTACATTGTCAGGCCATAGAATATGCTACAAAAATGTACCACAGGGATGCAGAAGGAGTCGGGTCTGGGTCTGGGTAGGATTACTGTGGACTTGATGGATTGATTGGTCTCCTACCGCACTGTCAGGATTCTATGATTCTATGAAAATATCAGTAACACGTTTCCAGTCTCAACAGAGGCTCGACCATCTTTACCATTGCTATATATATCAAAGATGCCTTCTGCTTCATTCCCCCATTTGCATTTTGGAAAATCAGATCAGAACGCTGTGCTCCTCCTCCTGGCTTACATGCAGAAATTGAAGCACAGGGACCAAGTATAGAAAGTAGTGCAGTGCTGAGCTGAGGCAACATAAGGGCTTCTAAAGAACTGCTTAGAGTTAGTGGACTGCTCCATATTCAAGAACTGCGCAGTCAACCTAAAGGAGCATGCCATGACCATTACAGCCTTCATGAATAGAAGACTATGCACGAAAGAAGTTAATCTGAATGTTCCCCAACTGGAAACCATGGACGAGCCAAGAAATCCACACCCCACTGAAGTCCAGGTCTGAGGTGTTCAAGTCGGGCAATCCTGACATAGGAAATCCAGGTATGATCTTCATAAGGCCTTCAGAGACCCAAACTAACCACATGCACACCTATTGTTTGTGGCAAGGCTTAAACAATATAACGGGCTACAAAGCAAAGTCAAACAGAATCACAGGAAACAATATATACCTATCCAATGAGCTCAATGCATTCTATACTCAATTTATCCCAACATCCTTGGATGCACCTGTACCACGGTCACTGCCACAGATATCAACCTGCCTTCTTAAGTGTGAGCCTTCAGAAAGTGACTGGCCCAGATGGAGTCCCTGGCCATGCACTCAGATCTTATGCAGACCAGCTGGTGGGAGTATTTGCAAATATCTTTAACCTCTCCTTACCTGCTTCAAGAAGACCACCATCATCCCAGTGCCAAAGAAAAATCATGCTGCGAGCTTCAATGACTACTGCCCAGTGGGTCTGACCTCCATAATTATGGAGTGCTTCAAAAGGTTGATCATGGCTCATATCAACTCCAGCCTGCCCAACTGCCTTGATCCTTGATCCTTTGTAATTCACCCTCCAGCGCAATAGATCCATGGCAGACGCCATCTCCCTGGTCTAACACTCATCCCTGGAGCAAGAATACCTACGTCAGGTTCCTACTTAATGACAACAGCTTCATCTTTAACACCAAAATGCCAAACAAACTCATCTCTAAACTCCAAGATCTAGGTCTCAGCTCCCACCTCTGTAAATGGATCTTTGACTTCCTGATCAATAGACTGCAATCAGTTAGAATAGGTGACAACACCTCTTCCACTATAATCCTTAGCATCAATGCCCCGCAAGGCCATGTTTTCAGCTTTATATGGTGCATCTATAAAAAATTGGTAAAAGTCTTTGTTGTCAAGCCAAATTTCCTTAGCCTCTTAGGGAAGTAGAGACGTTGATATGCTTTTTTTTGACCGTTGCATCGATACGGGTGGACCAGGACAGATTTTACCATCACTCCCAGGAACTCGATGCTCTTGACCATTTCCATCTCAGCACTGCTTTCCCCAGGACCACAAGGAACTACAGAGAGTTAGTGTAGGTTAGATGGGCTTCAAATCGGTATGACAGGTCGGCACAACATCGAGGGCCGAAGGACCTGTACTGTGCTGTAATGTTCTATGAATGCAGCCAAGTCCATCATGCAAACCAGCCTTCCATCCAATGACTCCATCTATACTTCCCACTGTCTCAGGAAAGCAACCAACATATTCAAAGACCCCTCCCACCCCAGTTGCACTCTCCTCAATCCTCTGTCGTGTGGGAGATGATATAAAAGTAGAATATACATAAGACCAGATTCAAGGACAACTTCTTCCCTACTGCTATCAGAGGTTTGAAAGAACCTCTCAAATGTTAATTCTGATCTTTCCCTGTACCTTCTCTGTGGCTGTAACACTGTATTCTGCGCTCTGTTCTGCTACTCTGATTTACTTTGGATGGTATGATCTGCCTGTACAGCAAATGAAACTTTTCACAATATCTCAGTACATGTGACAACAATAAATCAAACTCAAACTCCTGAAAACTCTCCTGGTCTTGAATATGGCCTGAATACAGACAGATACCACCCCAGGATTTTGCACCTGCTATTCTGATTAAAGTCATGTTGAACCAAGGTTTGCAGATAACAATGATTAAACACTGATTCATGATATTTCGTTCAAAATGACAGCTGTGAATATAATGTAGATTCCGGGGAACAGAGCACTACAGGCCACTAAGCTTACTTTAATGATGTCAATGAGTAACACTGCACTTGCTTTTGGGGTAGGGGCAAGCAGCACTGTCATTTTGCAGGAAATCGACTTAATCTATATAGCACCACTTTGGATTTTTAGCTGCGTAGATTTAATCTTCAGCCTTTGCTATGTAATCATAGTCAGTATGATTTGTTCAATTTCTGATTTCTTTTATGAAAGCAGAATTCCTTTCTCCAGTTGTTTAGAACAACAGTTTCATATCCTATATTAGAACATCTCATTTCACCATAGTTCTTAAAAGTTGATGCAAATATTTATTTAATCTCTCTGCCTATCTTCATTCTTCAAAACTAAATTTGCCCCTTCATTGCAGAATGATCCTTCCCTCTTTTTAAATTTTGTTTAACTTTGAATATGCTTATTAGTGCCCAAATCCTTCCGTACATCATCAATAGTTTGTGGGTCACTGCAGTGACATCCATCTGGCAATGTGTTCACAAAAAGTAGAACAAATCGAACCTGGCCATTTACAGCCCCAATCAGATTACCCTTACCCATCAATAAAATGTGAAAGGTGTTCTCAACAGTGCTATCCAATTTCACTTCCTCGACAATAACTGCTCATTGATGCTCAATTTGAGTTCTATTGGGGCCATTCAGCACCATTTCATTACAGCCTTCATCCAAACATGTGCAAAATAGCTGAACTTAAGAGGGGAAATGAAAATGACTACCTTTGACATCAGGCAACATTTGACCAATTGTAGAATCAAGACCCCAGCAAAATCAAAGTCAATGGGAAATGGAGGAAAACTCTCTGCTGTTGGAGTCATACCTAGCACAAAGGAAAGATGGTTGTGATTGCTAAAGGTCAATAATTTCTGTTCCAGGATATAACTACAGGAATTCCTCAGGTAGTGTCCTCAGCTTAAACATCTCCACCTGCTTCATCAATTACCCTCCCTCCATCATAAGGTCAGAGGTGTGGATATTCACTGATGATTCCACTATTTGCAACTCCTCTGATTCCAGAGCAGCAAGTAATAATCATGCCATACAGGTGCTAGGCAATCTCCAATAATGAAGAATCCAACCATCACATTACCATTGTTGAAACTTCCACCATTGACATCCTGGAGTATATGTTGGTCAGAACTTGAACTGGACCACCATATAAATTCTGTGCCAAAGCAGCAGGTACAATGCTAGGAATTCAGCAATGAATAACTCACCTCCTGACTCCTCAAAATCTGCCCACCATTTACAAGATTCAAGACAGGGGTATGTTAGATTACTCCCCATTTGCTTGGATGACTGGATGATGATGCTCAAGCAGCCATCCACTACCCTAAACATTCATTTCCTCCAACATGAAGCACAGTGGTAACAGTATGTAATTATGGTCCCTCTAATATTTCCTGCTACTGTGCAGACGTCTGAAATCTGTGCACTGGAGCAGTTTCCGGAAATGGAAGTCAATGTATCCACCACAATCAGTGTGCACAGACACTTTGATACAAATGCAGACATAGCTGTACAATCCAGTGGGAACTGTGATATGTACCATTTACCACATGCCCGTCCATAACTCATTTAGGGTTCTTTCATAGCAACTTCCAAACCAATGACCATTACCACCTGGAAGGACAACAGCAGTGTGCACATGGAAACACCGCCACTTGCAAGTCTCCCTCCAAGCCACTCAGAATCCTGACTTGGAATTATATCACCGTTCCTTTACTGGCACTGGTTCCAAATCCTGAACTCCCTCACCTAACAGCATCTATATCATGTACGGCAGCAGCTAAGGAGGCAACTCATCATCAAGACAATGAATGCTAGTCTAACAGCAATGTCCAAATCTTGTGAATAAAGACAAAAAAAGCATGTTATGCTGATGATAACTGTACCCATGAAACTCAAAACTGAAAGCTTTCATTGGCTAGGCCTCCTGACCCACCCTGTGCAAACAAAGAACAGCACAGCTTGGAACTGTAGCTAAGTAGTGTCATATTTCTGTGGTAGCGATTCAAATATTTTTAGTTGTGTAAGAAGTTTCTTTGTTGAGTTGACTATTTAAAGAGAGATATTTACCTTTATGCTTTAAGTATTTTTTGCCTGCTAAATGATTAAAATGCACTGTTTCTGACTTGTGTTAAATTAAAAACTACAAAAAGGAGAATCTTGCTGATAATCTCTTCATTAGGGTTCATTCAATAAATTCTATTAGATTTTTTATGGTCTCTCCTTTGGGACTCTAACAGCGCATAAGAAAAGATATCAAGGGTAGCTATTTAATTATATATATAATCAATTGTATTAACAACATTAAATATTCAGGAGTGCAAAAGGCCTTTATATATAATGCATCCTATTTTTGAAGAAAATGCTCAATTGTGATATGATTGAAAATGATTTTATAAGGAGGGATTACTGTAAAAGGGATTTGCTGGAGAAGCTGGGGTTGATCTCATTAGAACAGAGAAGCCATTCTCAGTAGTGTAGTGGTTAGTATCCCCATCTGTCAGGCAGGACACCGGGGTCAATCCCCTGCTGGGGAGGCTCTAAAACATATTTCTTACTTGATTCAAGCGACTGGAGTGGTGAGAGCGCGAGCCGAGAAGTGAACTATTATACCTGAAACTCTACACGTGTAGTGTCTCCCAGCCTTCTCGAACCAAAAAAGACAAGTATGTGGATGGATGGCAAGGTAAGGATTTTTTCTTTATTCTTTTGGCAATCTAGAGTAGAGGGAATGGAAGCTAGAGCAGTCGCATGCTCCTCTTGTAGGATGTGGAAGGTAAGGGTCACTATGAGCTCCCCTTCTGACTTCACTGGCAAGAACAGCACCAAACTCCAGCTCCTCACAGACCGCATTCGGGAACTGGAGCTGGAGCTGAAGCTGGAGCTGGATGAACTCCGGATCATTCAGGAAGCTGAGGGGGTGATAGAGAGGAGTTATAAGGAGGTGGTCCAACCCAACCTACAGGACAAAGGTAGTTGGGTGACTGTCAGGAGGGGAAGGGGAATAGGCAGACAGTGCAGGGATCCCCTCTGGTAGTTCCCTTCAATAATAAGTATGCCACTTTGGATACTGTTGGGGGGAATGACCTACAAAGGGAAAGCCATAGTGGCCAGGTGTCTGGCATTGAGCCTGGCTTTGTGATTCAGAAGGGAAGGGCCAAGAATAGGAGAGCAAAAGTGAAAGGAGATTAACTGGTAAGGGGAACAGGGAGGAGATTCTGTGGTACTGAGCAGGATTCCCGGATGGTATGTTGCCTCCTGGGTGCCAGGGTCAGGAATGTCTTGGATCAGAGAATGGGGTAGCCAGTGTACAGACAGATAGAGCAAGCAGAGAATCTGTGAGGAGAGGATAAGCAGTTGATAGGGCAGAGTGGCAGTCAGTTCAATGGGTTGATGTGTGTCCACTTCAATGCAAGAAGTGTCAGGAATAAACGTGACAAACTTAGAGCATGGATCAGTACTTGGAGCTACAATGTTGTGGCCATTACTGAGACTTAGATAACACAGGGGCGGGAATGGTTGTTGGGGGATGTTCCGGGGTATAAATGTTTCGAACGAAATAGGGAGGGAGGTAAAAGAGGTGGGAGGTGGCATTGCTAATCAGGGATGGTATCACAGCTGCAGAAAGGGAGGTCATGGAGAAGGGTTTGTCCACTGAGTCAGTATAGATGGATGTCAGAAACAGGAAAGGAGCAGTGACTTTATTTGGAGTTTTCTACAGATGCCCCAATAGCAAGAGAGACACTGAGGAACAGATGGGAGACAGATTTTGGAAAAGTGCAGAAGTAATAGGATTGCTGTCACAGGTGACTTCAACTTCCCTAATACGGACTGGAACCTCCTAAGTGCAAAACGCTTGGATGGAGCAGATTTTGTCAGGTGTGTCCAGGAAGGAACTCTGACTCGATATGTAGACAGGCTGACTAGAGGGGAGGCCATTTCAATTTGGCAGTTGGCAACAAACCAGGCCAGGTGTCAAATCTCTTGGTGGAAGAGCATAGCCATGATAGTGATCACAACTCCCGACCTTTACTATAGTCATGGAAAGGGATTGGAACAGCCAGTATGGGAAAGCAAATTGGGGGAGGGGGAATTAAAATGCTATTAGGCAAAAACTACGGAGCACCAGTTGAGATCAGATGTTCTCCGGGAAATGCACAACAGAAACGTGGATGTTGTTAAGGGAGTAGTTGCTACAAATACTGGATAGGCTTTTCCCACTGAGGAAATGAAAGGATGGTAAGGCGAAGGAAGCAGGATTCACCAACTTTGGGTACATTTAAGTCGTCATTGGACAAGCATATGGACGTACATGGAATAGTGTAGGTTAGATGGGCTTGAGATCGGTATGACAGGTCGGCACAACATCGAGAGCCGAAGGGTCTGTACTGTGCTGTAATGTTCTATGTTCTATGTGCCTATCCAAAAGTCACTTAAAAGTCTCTAAAGTATCTGACACCACTATCACACCACACGCCCACCACACTCTGTGTAAAGAACCTACCTCTGACATCTCCAATCATCTTCAAATTATGCCCCCTCATAACAGTCATTTCCACACTGGGAAAAGGTCTCTGACTATCTATGCTTCTCATCATCTTGTACACATCTATTAAGTCACCTCTCATCCTTCTTCAGTCCCTCAATCTTTCATCATAAGACCTGCCCTCCAGTCCAGGCAGCATCCTGGTAAATCTCCTCTGCACCCTCTCTAAAGCTTCCACATCTTTCCACTAATGAGGTGACCAGAATGGAACACAATATTCCACGTGTGGTCTAACCAGAGTTTTATAGAGCTGCACACACACAATTTTTTAGTTTGTTTTCATCTAACTAATGCAAAGGGAAAATAGACATGAGTCAGTCAAACAAAAGTTGTATTTTCCTCATGATCTTTTAAAGTCTATTCCAGTTACTTGGCTGAATTTAACTCGAGAATAGAACTTTCTCCGAGGCAGGCAACAAGTGGAAGAACATAAGCATAACATAATAAAACATATGCATAGTAAAGTTAATATAAATATTATATTCAAGCTATTTGTTTACAATGGATCAGTTGACAGCAGTTAAGTCATAAAGTCCAAGTTCAAGTCCCATTCTGGAGCATAGGCATTAAATTCTAGGCTCCCACTCAGTATAGTACTGAGGGAATACACTGTTGGAGCTGCTATTTTTCAGATGAAACATTAGTCTGAGGACCCATCAGCCTGTTAGCTAGGATGTGAAAGACTGCACGGTACTATATAGGAGAGCATTGTGTCCCCATGTTCTGGCTAATATTTGTCCCTCAATCAACATCAGAAAAACAGATTAGCTGGTCAATATAAGACCACTGAAGGTTGGAGTTTACTGTGTGGAATGTGGCTGCAGTATTTTGTATCTAACAACAGTAACCACACTTTGAAATGCTTAATCAGCAACAAAGCTCTGCAAAGTACTGTGATGGATATGGAAACCATTATATAAATGCATGCCTTTATCTTTTTCTTTAATCATGCTCAAGTGTCACAACCGTTTACGTCACAATTGGGATCAATTGATAAGTGCCCAGGGCCGGATGGGATGTATCCGAGGATTCTCTGGGAAGCTTGGGAGGAGACTGCAGAGCCTTTGGCTTTGATCTTTATGTCGTCATTATATTCACAAATAGTGCTAGAAGACTGGAGGATAGCAAATGTTGTTCTTGTTCAAGAAGGGGAGAAGGGACAATCCTGGTAATTACAGACCAGTGAACCTTACTTCGGTTGTGGGTAAAGTGTCAGAAAGGATTATAAGAGATAGGATTCATAATCATCTAAAAAGGAATAATTTGATTAGGGATAGTCAACATGGTTTTGTGAAGGGTAGGTCATGCCTCACAAACCTTATTGAGTTCTTTGAGAAGGCAACTAAACAGGTGGATGAGGGTAAAGCGTTGATGTGGTGTATATGGATTTCAGTAAAGCGTTTGATAAGGTTCCCCATGGTAGGCTATTGCAGAAAATACGGAGGCATGGGATTGAGGGTGATTTAGCGGTTTGGATCAAAAATTGGCTAGTTGGAAGAAGACAGAGGGTGGTAGTTGATGGGAAATGTTCATCCTGGAGTTCAGTTACTAGTGGTGTACCACAAGGATCTGTTTTGGGGCCACTGCTGTTTGTCATTTTTATAAATGACCTGGATGAGGGCATAGAAGGATGGGTTAGTAAATTTGCAGATGACACTGAAGTCGGTAGAGTTGTGGATAGTGCGGAAGGATGTTGCAGGTTACAGAGGGACATAGAAGAGCTGCAGAGGTGGGCTGAGAGGTGGAAAATGGAGCTTAATGCAGAATGTGAGGCAAGATAATGAAATGTGAGGCTGGATGAACACAGCAGGCCCAGCAGCATCTCAGGAGCATAAAAGCTGACGTTTCGGGCCTAGACCCTTCATCAGAGAGGGGGATGGGGTGGGAGTTCTGGAATAAATAGGGAGAGAGGGGGAGGCGGACCGAAGATGGAGAGAAAAGAAGATAGGTAGAGAGGAGAGTATAGGTGGGAAGGTAGGGAGGGGATAGGTCAGTCCAGGGAAGACGGACAGGTCAAGGAGGTGGGATGAGGTTAGTAGGTAGGAGATGGAGGTGCAGCTTGGGGTGGGAGGAAGGGATGGGTGAGAGGAAGAACAGGTTAGGGAGGCAGAGACAGGTTGAACTGGTTTTGGGATGCAGTGGGTGGAGGGGAAGAGCTGGGCTGGTTGTGTGGTGCAGTGGGGGGAGGGGACGAACTGGGCTGGTTTTGGGATGCAGTGGGGGAAGGGGAGATTTTGAAGCTGGTGAAGTCCACATTGATACCATTGGGCTGCAGGGTTCCCAAGCGGAATATGAGTTGCTGTTCCTGCAACCTTCGGGTGGCATCATTGTGGCACTGCAGGAGACCCATGATGTGGCAAAATGTGAGGCAATTCAATTTGGAAGGAGTAACAGGAATACAGAGTACTGGGCTAATGGTAAGATTCTTGGTAGTGTGGATGAGCAGAGAGACCTCGGTGTCCATTTACATAGAAAGATTGAAAGTTGCCACCCAGGTTGATAGGGTTGTTAAAAAGACGTGGAAGGATGTGGAAGCATTAGAAGGGGTACAGAGGAGATTTACCAGGATGGTGCCTGCTATGGTGGGAAGGTCTTATGAGGAAAGGCTGAGGGACTTGAGGCTGTTTTCATTAGAGAAAAGATGGTTAAGAGGCGACCTAATAGAGGCATACAAGATGATCAGAGGATTAGATGGGGTGGACAGTGAGATCCTTTTTCCTCGGATGGGATGGCTAGCATGAGGGGACATACCTTTAAACTGAGGGGTGATAGACATAGGACAGATGTCAGAGGTAGGTTCTTTACTCAGAGCATAGTAAGGGCGTGGAATGCCCTGCCTGCAACTGTAGTAGACTCGCCAAGTTTAAGGGCATTTAAATGGACATTGGATAAACATATGGATGATAATGGAATAGTGTAGGGCTTTATTTTGGTTTCAAAGGTTGGTGCAACATAGAGGGCCTAAGGGCCTGTACTGCGCTGTAGTGTTCTATGTTCTATGTTCATGGGTGAATATGTGTTGCTGGAGTCTTATAGATATTTTTCGATTGACTTGTTCAGGGACGTTATGTTAGACCTCTTGAGTAGGTGGGACTTGAAGCAGGGCCTTCTGACCCAGAGGGAGGGACACTACCATTGTTTGTGGCTGTGCACAGTCACGCTGTTATGGTGCAGGATGTGCTTGATGGCTGAACGCATCAGAAACAGGGCCAGTTTTTAAAGTGGCTAGTATTAGTTAACGACAAACTGCATCGCTTGGTTGGAAAGTGCATTGTGGTTGTAAGCAGTGGTGGGAACATACAAAGGCTGAGTGAATGTGTTGATATTTCAACAATGGATGAATATACAAGAGAATATGCACCAACATTTTCAGAAACAACAGCATCAGAGGAGCAGGAAAGTTGATGTTTTGGGTTGGGACCGTTCTTCAGAAATGGGGAAGGGGAAAGGAGCTCAGAAATAAATAGAGAGGAGGGTTGCGCTGGGAAAGGTGGGTGGGATGATGATAAGTGAGCGCAGATAGGGAGTGATGGAGATTGGTCAGTGAGGTGCCAGAGAAGATGAACAAGTTGTGTCAGGTCAAGGAGGTGGGGATGAGAGGGAGGGTTGGTCATGGGATGAGGCCAGGGGTGGGGAGATTTTGGAACTGGTAAAATCTACATTTAGGCCACTGGGCTGTGAGCTCCAAAGGCAGGTTATGAAGTTTGTGACACTGGAGGAGGTCCAGGATGGACATATCACCTAGGGAGTGGGAGGGGGAGTTGAAATGGTTCACGACCGGAAAGTGTTGTCATTTGTTGCGAACAGAGCGCAGGTGCTCTACAAAATGGTCTCCGAGCCTCTGCTTGGTCTCACTGATGTAGAGGAGGCCACATCGGGAGAAGCGGATGCAGTAGACCACACTGATGGATGTGCAGGTGAACCCCTGTCTAATGTGAAAGGTTTTTTTGGTGCCTTTAGTGGAGGTCAGGCGGGAGGTTAGAGGAAGGTGTAGCACTTCCTGTGGTTGCAGGGAAAGGTGCCAGGCATGGTGGGAATAGTGGGGAGTGTGGAGTGGACGAGGGAGTTGCTGAGAGAGCGTCCCTACGAAAGGTAGATGGGGTGGGGAGGGTCATATATCTTTGATTGTGGGGTCAAACTGCCCCACATCCTTGACCTGACACAACCTGTCCATCTTCTCTCCCACCTACCGCCCCTCCCACCTCACTGACCAATCCCCACCACTCCCTATCTCCACTCACCTATCACCATCCCACCTACCTTCTCCAGCCCCACCGCTCGTCTCTCTATTTATTTTTGAGCTTCCTTCCCTCTCTCCATTTCTGAAGAAGGGACCTGATCCGAAACGTCAGCTTTCTTGCTCCTTTGATGCTGCCTGGCCCATTGTGTTCCTCCAACTCCACACTGTTATCTCTGACTCTAGCATCTGCAGTTCTTATCAACCCACAACTGATGAGCAACATATTTCACCATCTACATAAGTCGAGGAAGAGACAAAAAAACTGCAGAATCGGGAATCCAAGGTAGAGAAACAGGAGACTGGAAGAGCACAGCACACCAAGCAGCATCTGGAGGAAAGGTGCAGTGAGCATTTTGGGTATTACCTCTACAGACCAACAGATATCCTGGTGTAAGGAGCAATTGTCATCATTGCTACACTTTTGTACTACAGTGAGACCTAGACAGTGATACATAATAGCACAAGAGAAATTCCAATAGCAATGCCTCCAATGGGAAGACCATCAAACAAATGCCAGTTTGTGATATATGTAAATGATCTGGAGGAAGGTGTAGGTGGTCTGATCAGCAAATTTGCTGATGACATGAAGATTGGTGGAGTAGCTGACAGTGAAGGGGACTGTAAGAAATTACAGCAGAATATAGATAGACTGGAGAGTTGGGCAGATAAATGGCAGATGGAGTTCAATCCAGGCAAATGCGAGGTGATGCATTTTGGAAGATCAAATTCAAGGGCGAACTATACAGTAAATGGGAGTCCTAGGGAAAATTGATGAACAGAGAGATCTGGGTGTTCAGGTCCATTGTTCCCTGAAGGTGACAATGCAGATCAATAGGGTGGTCGAGAAGGCATATGGCATGCTTTCCTTCATTGGGCGGGGTATTGAGTACAAGAGTTGGCAGGTCATGTTGCAGTTGTATAGGATTTTGGTTCGGCCACATTTGGAGTACTGTGTACAGTTCTTATCGCCACATTACCAAAAGGATGTGGATGCTTTGGAGAGGGTGCAGAGGAGGTTCACCAGGATGTTGCCTGGTATGGAGGGTGCTAGCTATGCAGAGAGGTCGAATACATTAGGATTATTTTCATTATAAAGATGGAGATTGAGGGGGGACCTGATTGAGGTCTACAAAATCATGAAGGGTATAGACCGGATGGATAGCAAAAAGCTTTTTCCCAGAGTGGGGGACTCAATTACTAGGGGTCATGAGTTCAAAGTGAGAGGAGGAAAGTTTAAGGGAGATATGCGTGGAAAGTTCTTTACACAGAGGGTGGTGGGTGCCTGGAATGCGTAGCCAGCGGAGGTGGTAGACGCAGACACATTAGCGTCTTTTAAGATATATTTGGACAGGTACATGGATGGGCAGGGAGCAAATGGACACAGACCGTTAGAAAATAGATGACAGGTTAGACAGAGGATCTTGATCGGCACAGGCTTGGAGGGCCGAAGGGCCTGTTCCTGTGCTGTAGGTTTCTTTGTTTATTACCCTCCTTCAGGACTGGAGAAGGGTAATACCCACAATGTTGACTTGTCCTTTCCTCCAAATGCTGCCTGGTCTGCTGTGTTCTTCCAGCCTCCTGTTTGTTTACCGAAGTTGAAGAAGAGACTGGAATATGTTGAACATCCCAAATCTCAACAGTCATTGCACTCAGCAGTTGGGCCATTGTTGATGATTATATCCACATCAACATCACATAAGAAGTTACAGCAGCATGTGTTTGACAACAAAGACCTCTACAAACCAACAGATATCCTGTTGTATGGAGCAATTGTCATCATTGCTACACTTCTGTACTACAGTGAGGCCTAGACAGTGATACATAATAGCACAAGAGAAACTCCAATAGCAATGCCTCCAATGGGAAGACCATCAAACAAATGCCAGTGTCTTTCTTGAAGCCAGTTGTATAAGCACTCAGAAAAGCACATGCAAAATCAACATTAGCAGACTACTCACTGCATCCATATAACTGAAACTGATCACCTCTGACAGATATTCTCTCAATACGTAAAGTAAACACTTCAAAGACATTCTGAAACTCCCTTTAAGGTATGCCACTACTGACTTTAACAGCTGGGTGAGGCTTTTACCAATTGCTTTGCATGGGATCAACCCTTTCATCAGGATACACTACTTTTTGAGTTCCAGTACATTGACGATAAAGTTTAGTGGTGGCGGAGGAGAGAAGAAAACGTTGATTTCGTGCCCCAGATCTCATTCCTTTTAGGATGCCTTGTTCCATGTCTCTAAAGATCCTTGGTCAAGAATTCATATAAATATTCATAGAAACTCTGAACTCCAAGTAGACAACATTCTCAAATCAAGTAACAGCAAGTGATGAGGGCACCTCAATTAATGCCTTTCCTTCAATTCTAATGTTGACTCGATGGTAACTTTCAAGGCCCTTTTATCATTCACGGGCACATGCTACTCTTCAGCAACATCAACAGCAGTCCTGTGATCAGTTTCAACATGTATGTCAAAGACATTTCTCTACCAGATGTCTGGATCTTTACGTTGCCCCGAGTCTTGTCAGGCTGTTTGTCTTCCTTCCAGTATTAAAAGAGTTTAATTTCCACTAGTTTAACTAGAGACAAAATCAAGCTATTATTTTAGCACCTAATCATGAATTCCAATTCTTTGCCATTTACTTCATACCCTTCTCAGCCTCATCTAAATGGACCTATATTATTTATACCCTGAGTAGCCTCAACCCTCTGTTCGTGAAGGCCTTGAACTTTGTCATCTTCAGACTTCAATGTTCTTTTTACACTCAGAATTAACACTAATTCATTCAAAACTCTTTAATTCATATCTTATTCTGCAGTCCTCTCTATCTACCAGCTTTGTTCTTTCTTAAACCAACTGACTCTCAGGGCAGAATTAATGATCATGACAATGGGTCTGACTATTGTCTGAACAGCCAGCTGGAACCCTGCTACAGCCATTTTCATCAGGATTAAGTCCTAAAAAGGCAATCTATTGTGTACCATCGGGGATCCTGGATACACTAAAGTCAATTTCCCACTCAAATTACTGACTAGTGCTGCCAACCAATCAGAGGCTAGCAGCTGTCCACTATCAGCAGTGCAAGTAGAACTGGTGGCCACTGTTGATACAGCAGGAGGCCTGAGAATAAATACTACTGATGTTTGCCCTGAAGTGAAGCTGAAAAGGAGTAGGATGGCTAAGACCAGTCAAGGAAACTCCAGAGAAGGGGGTTGGTGATAGTAGGGGATCTGCTGTAAAGGCAAAGGGGTGGCTTCCCACCAGCCCTTCTGTTGTAGCTGGTGAGTCCCTCCATTGAACACAGGATGAACAAGAAAGGAATGTTTAAGTGTATAGGGTCTGAAAGGAGTAATGCTAAAGAGTGCTTCTCTTGTGATGTGATATGGACTTGGTGCAAGCAGAGCTTCAGAACTCTAAGAAATAAGAACTTGTGAAGCACTGAGGATCAAAGGGAATTTGGTACGTACATCTGCTGATCCCCTATAGTAGCGGACCAGGGAGATAAAGTTGTGAAAGAAAGAATATAGGATAGTTGCCTTTATTAGTCAAGGCAGAGTTTAGGATCAGGTAGTTGTGTTTTTTGGGTGTTGTGATCACTGACTCCACAGGTTAGTGGTTTCAGTACTGGTATTGTAAACGAGGTATCATGAGTATGAGCAGCATGGTGGCTAATTGGTTAGCATTGCTGCCTCACAGCACCAAGGACTAGGGTTCAATTCCAGCCTTAGGTGACTGTCTATGTGGAGTCTGCATTTTCTCCTCATGCCTGCATGGGTTTCCACAGGGTGCAGGTGTTTTCTCCTACAGCTTAAAGCTGCGCAACTTAGGTGGATTGGCCATGCTAAATTGCCCGATAGTGTCTAGGAGTGTGCAGGTTCAGAGGATTAGCCTTGTTAAATGTGGGGAGATAGGGATAGGTTGGGATGCTCTTCAGATAGCTGATGCAGAGTTGAGGGGCCAAATAGCCTCTTTCCATGCTGTAGAATTTCCATGAGTTTATGCTAGAAATGTATAAAAAGATGATTAGACCATAAGACCATAAGACATAGGAGTGGAAGTAAGGCCATTTGGCCCATTGAGTCCACTCCGCCACTTAATCATGGCTGATGGGCATTTCAACTCCACTTCCCTGCACTTTCCTCGTAGCCCTTAATTCCTTGCGAGATCAAGAATTTATCAATCTCTGCCATGAAGTCATTTAACATCCTGACATCCACTGCACTCCATGGCAATGAATTCCACAGGCCCACCACTCTCTGGCTGAAGAAATGTCTCTTCATTTCCATTCTAAATTTACCCCCTCTAATGCTAAGGCTGTGCCCACAGGTCCTAATCTGCCTTCCTAACGGAAACAACTTCCCAGGGTCCACCCTTTCTAAGCCATGCGTTATCTTATAAGTTTCTATTAGATCTCCCCTCAACCTTCTAAACACTAATGAATACAATCCCAGGATCCTTAGCCGTTCATCGTACGTTAGGCCTGCCATTCCAGGGATCATGCGTGTGAATCTTTGCTGGACACACTCCAGTGCCAGTATGTCCTTCCTGAGATGTGGGGCCCAAAATTGGACACAGTATTCTAAATGGAGCCTAACTAGAGCTTTATATAGTCTCAGAAGCACATCGCTGCTGTTATATTCCAACCCTCTTGAGATAAATGACAATGTTACATTCGCTTTCTTAATCACAGACTCAACCTGCAAGTTAACCTTTAGAGAATCCTGGACTAATACTCCCAGATCCGTTTGTACCTCTGCTTTATACATTTTCTCACTGTTTAGAATATAGTCCATGCCTGTATTCTTTTTTCCAAAGTGCAAGACCTCACATTTGCTCATGTTGAATTTCATCAGTCATTTCCCCAACACTGAACCCTGCGGGACACCACTTGTCACCAGTTGCCATTACGAAAAGATAATAAAGTGTGAAGCTGGATGAACACAGCAGGCCAAGCAGCATCTCAGGAGCACAAAAGCTGATGTTTCGGATCTAGGCCCTTCATCTAGGCCCGAAAAGTCAGCCTTTGTGCTCCTGAGATGCTGCTTGGCCTGCTGTGTTCATCCAGCTTCACACTTTGTTATCTTGGATTCTCCAGCATCTGTAGTTCCCATTATCTCTGATTGCCATTCTGAAAAGAGCCTTTTATCCCAACTCTCTGCCTTTGGTCAGACAGCCAATCCTCAATCCAAGCCAGTAGCTCACCTCGAACACCATGGGTCTTCACCTTACTCAGCAGCCTCCTGTGAGGCACCTTATCAAAGGCTTTTTGGAAGTCAAGATAGATAACATCCACTGGGGTTCCCTGGTTTAACCTACTTGTTACCCCTTCAAAGAATTCTAACAGGTTTGTCAGGCACGACCTCCCCTTACTAAATGCATGTTGACTTGTTTTAATCTAACTTCCAAGACTTTAGAAATCTCATCCTTAACAATGGATTCTAGAATTTTACCAACAACTGAGGTTAGGGTAATCGGCCTATAATTTTTCATCTTTTATCTTGATCCTTTCTTAAACAAGGGGGTTACAACAGCGATTTTCCAATCATCTGAGACTTTCCCTGACTCCAGTGACTTTTGAAAGATCACAACCAAAGCCTCTGCTATTTCCTCAGCCACCTCCCTCAGAACTCTAGGATGTAGCCGATCCAGGCCAGGAGATTTATCAATTTTTAGACCTTTTAGCTTTTCTAGCACTTTCTCTTTTGTAATGCCTACCACATTCAACTCTGCCCCCTGACTCTCCTTAATTGTTGGGATACTACTCATGTTTTCCACTGTGAAGACTGATGCATAGTACTTATTAAGTTCTTCAGCTATTTCCTTATCTCCCATCACTAATCTTCCAGCATCAATTTGGAACAGCCCACTGTCTACTTTTGCCTGTCATTTGTTTCTTATGTATTGAAAGAAGCTTTTACTATCATTTCTAATATTGCTAGCTAGCCTACCTTCATATTTGATCCTTTCCTTCCTTATTTCTGTCTTTGTTATCCTCTGTTTGTTCTTGTAGCCTTCCCAATCTTCTGATTTCTCAGTGTTCTTGGCCACTTTATAGGCTGTCTCTTTTTCCTTGATATATTTCCTGACTTCCTTTGTCAGCCAAGGCTGTTTAATTCCCCCCAGCACCCACCTCGGATAATCTTTCTTTGTTTTGGGATGAACCTCTGTCCTGTGTCCTCAATTATACCCAGAAGCTCCTGCCATTGTTGCTCTACTGTCTTCCCTGCTAGGCTCTGCTTACAGTTGATTTTCATCAGTTCCTCTCTCATGCCCCTGTAATTATCTTTATTCACCTGTAACACCATTACATCCGATTTTGCCTTCTCTCTTTCAAACTGCAGACTGAACTCTACCGTATTATGATCGCTGCCTCCTAAGTGTTCCCTTACTTTAAGGTCTTTTATAAAGTCTGGCTCGTTACATAGCACTAAGTCCAGAATAGCCTGCACCATTGTGGGCTCCTTCAAAAGCTGTTCCAAAAAGCCAGCCTGCAATCATTTCATGAATTCCCTTTCTTTGGATCCACCGGCAACATTATTCACCCAATCCACCTGCATATTGAAGTCCCCCATGATCACCGTGACCTTGCCTTTCTGACATGCCCTTTCTATTTCCTGGTGCATCTTCTGCCCCTGGTCCTGATCACTGTTAGGAGGTCTATACATAACTCCCATTATGGCCTTTATTGTCTTTGTGGTTCCTCAACTCCACCCACACAGAATCCAAGTCATCTGACCCTATGTCATTCAGTGCCATCGATTTAATTTCATTCTTAAATGACAAGGCTACCCCACCACCTCTGCCCACCTCCCTGTCTTTTCAATAAGTTGCAAATCCTTGGATGTTTAACTGCCAGTCCTGAACCTCCTGCAACCACGTCTCTGTGATGCCTACCACATCATAATCATTCGAGATGATTTGCGCTGTTAGTTCAGTAAAGGTGAGTGTGGGTGGGGAGTTAGGGAGGGGATAGGTCAGTCCAGGGAGGATGGACAAGTCAAGGAGGCGGGATGAGGCTAGTAGGTAGGGGGTGGGGGTGGGGTTTGAGGCTGGAGGAGGGGATAGTGGGAGGAGGGACAGTTTAGGAAGGTGGGGACAAGCTGGGCTGGTTTTGGGATGCGGTTGGGGGAGGGGAGATTTTGAAGCTTGTGAAGTCCACAGTGATAACATTGGGCTGCAGGGTTCCCATGCGAAATATGAGTTGCTGTTCCTGCAACCTTCAGGTGGCATCATGTGGCACTGCAGGAGGCCTAGGATGGACATGTCATCTCAGAGTTAGGAGAGGGAGGTGAAATGGTTCACAACTGGCAGGTGCAGTTGTTTGTTGCAAACCGAGCATAGCTATTCCAGATTGACATACCCCCTCCTTAATTCTCCACCTTCACTCCACCCCCGCCTCTTTGACCTGTTTGTCTCCTCTCCACCTATCTTCTCCTTTATCCATCTTCTATCCGCCTCCTCCTCCTCTCTCCCTCTTTATTTCAGAGTCCCCTTCTCCTCTGCAATTTCTGAAGAAGTGTCGAGGCCCGAAAGGTCAGCTTTCCGGATCCTCTGATTGTGCTTGGCCTGCTGCATTCATTCAGCTCCACACCTTGTTTTCTCAGATTCTCCAGCATCTGCAGTTTCTACTATCTCTTACAATAGTTAGGTGGTAGTTTTTGACTACTACAGACCCGATTAACCAAAAAGGCCTTTTTTTCTGCTATTCCTCTATGACAAAAGAGGCTATATGAGTAAAGTTGAAATTTCTGGTGGGCAAGGAGAAAAATTCAACTTTAAAGTCTATTGTTTTTTCAAAAAAAATGGCTTAGTTTGGAGGTTGGAAAAATTAAAAGCAAACAAACCATGTAATAGCTCAAATCAAACATCACCTCTGTAACAAATGATACCATGAGCTTGGTTATAGCAAAAGAAATGAAGGACATAAGCAATTTAAAATAAGCTCACAAAAAGCTAGCAATCAAAACTTAGCAGATAACATGATATGCAAATAGAATGTTGGTCTTTATTTCAAAGGATTGGTGTATAGAATTAGAGGCATTTTATACAAGGTGCTTGTCAGGCCACAGGTGGAATATGATGAACAGTTTTGAGACTTTTATCGAAGGAAAGATATACTGGCGCTGGCAGAAGTCCAGAGAAGATTCACTGAGCTGGTATAATGGATGGAGGCCTGTTTTATAAGGAGAAGTTGAGCAGATTGGGCCTATATTCTATGGAATTGAAAAGAATAAGAGGCAAATGTATTGAAACATAGAAGATTCTGTGGGGATGTGAAAGAGTTGATGCTGAAAGGTTGCTTCCCATTGTGGAAGAGTCTAGGGCCGGAGGGAATAATCTCAGAATAAGGGCTTTCAGATTTAAGACAAAGAAGAGGGAAAATGTCTTCTTTCAGAGGACTGTGAATCTGTGGATTTCTTTATTCCAAAGGGTTGGTGAGGCCGAGTCATTTAGTACATTCAAGACTGAGATGGACAGACTTTTAATCAGTGAGGGAGTCAAAGGATACAGGAAAAAAGGAGAAAGGAATTGAGGATGATCATATCAGGAATGATCTTATTGAATAGCAGAGCAGACTCAATAGATTGAATGGCCTACATCTTCTATATCTTCAGGTTTTATCGGAGTTGCAGACCTGGGGATGCCATAAAATCAAAATTATAGCAAAACTGGGGCAATTCTAAAGCTTAAGTAAACAAAGTCTAAAGGAAGAAGAGAAGATATTAACAGACTATTGAAACCGCAGAGAAGATGGGAGATCTATAAATTAACTGCAGTAAAGATGGGAAACATTTATTTAAACTGTGCGTAGCAGGACTCACCCAGAGATAATATGTGAAAGCAATAGGAATTATTATTTACAATCGCAAGACAGATAATCATCTGGGAAAGACTATTAAATGAAGGGGATTCATCTTATACAGCCACAAACAGCAGGTTTAATTTAGTTAAATTACTTCTGAGAATAGGAATCATTAACATAGCTACAGACAATGGGATTCATTTAGTAAAGTTGCTAAGGAAGCAGGAATAATTTATTAAGGTTGCAATTAGTGGGATTCATCTAGGAAAGCAGAGATAAGAATAACTTATACTCATTGAAGGTGGAAATAATCCATTTTAGTCTTAAAAGGCACACATTCTGCTTTTTGACTGTAAAAGCATGGGAAAACTTCTATGTAGAATTAAAAGCCACAACTTAAATAATCACATTCAAGAAGACATGGCAGCATAAATAATGTTGCCTGGATGATTTAATTGCAGAGATAGGTCAAATAGATTGCAGAATCAAACTTTTTGGAGGGAATAACTTTTAACATACAGAATTGCTTCCAAGCCAGCCAATAAATTAGAAGCTGAATGAGTACATGGCTTTTTGTATACAATTCAGAGGGTTGCTGCTGTTGGTATCTGGCAAAAGAGTAGAAGAAGCAACAGATACTTTTGATGAGGTTCTGAAAGCCTTTGACATTAAGCCTTAACATTTGAATAAATAGAACTTCTTAAAAAGCAAAGTTGAATAGACAAGTTCAGATTCAAGCAAATCTATCACGATTTAACGAATAACTTCTACAGATAAGTGGAAAATGTGATCATGGAGATGTTATTTTATAAGTCCATAATTAATTAGAGGTAACATTTTGATTGGAATTGCTGACAGACACAAAAGTGTTATAGTTAAAAGAAGGCTTGACTCTTGAAAAAGCCATGCAGACGGTAAGTGAAATCAAAGTCCAGAAGTAGCACAGATCATTTCTAAGAGAAGATCAGGAAAATGCATTCAATTCAATTAGGGATGGTGCGGAGGGAGGGTTTCAGGTATATGGACAATTGGGGCTCATTCAGGGGGAGGTGGGACCTCTACAAACAGGACGGTCTCCACTTGAACCAGAAGGGTACTGATATCCTGGGTGGGAAATTTGCTAGTACTATTTGGGTGGATTTAAACTAGCTCAGCACAGGGATGGGAAACTGTGGTGTGGTTCTGGTACACAGGAGGATGAGAGTAGGGAGGACATGGACAGGATTTCACTGTCACAGGAGTGTGCTGGCGGATAGCAAGCTGGTTTCAAGTGTGTCTACTTCAACGCCAGGAGTATCCGGAATAAGATGGGTGAGCTTGCAGCATGGCTATGTACCTGGGACTTCGATGTTGCGGCCATTTCGGAGACATGGATAGAGCAGAGTCTGGAATGGATGTTGCAGGTTCCAGGGTTTAGATCTTTCATTAAGATCAGGAAAGGTGGTAAAAGAGGGGGAGGTGTGGCTTTGTTAGTCAAGGACAGTATAACCATGGCTGAAAGAAATTTTAGAACATAGAACATAGAACATAGAACAGTACAGCACAGAACAGGCCCTTCAGCCCACAATGTTGTGCCGACCATTGATCCTCATGGATGCACCCTCAAATTTCTGTGACCATATGCATGTCCAGCAGTCTCTTAAATGACCCCAATGACCTTGCTTCCACAACTGCTGCTGGCAACGCATTCCATGCTCTCACAACTCTCTGCGTAAAGAACCTGCCTCTGACATCCCCTCTATACTTTCCACCAACCAGCTTAAAACTATGACCCCTCGTGCTAGCCATTTCTGCCCTGGGAAATAGTCTCTGGCTATCGACTCTATCTATGCCTCTCATTATCTTGTATACCTCAATTAGGTCCCCTCTCCTCCTCCTTTTCTCCAATGAAAAGAGACCGAGCTCAGTCAACCTCTCTTCATAAGATAAGCCCTCCAGTCCAGGCAGCATCCTGGTAAACCTCCTCTGAACCCTCTCCAAAGCATCCACATCTTTCCTATAATAGGGCGCCCAGAACTGGACGCAGTATTCCAAGTGCGGTCTAACCAAAGTTTTATAGAGCTGCAACAAGATCTCACGACTCTTAAACTCAATCCCCCTGTTAATGAAAGCCAAAACACCATATGCTTTCTTAACAACCCTGTCCACTTGGGTGGCCATTTTAAGGGATCTATGTATCTGCACACCAAGATCCCTCTGTTCCTCCACGCTGCCAAGAATCCTATCCTTAATCCTGTACTCAGCTTTCAAATTCGACCTTCCAAAATGCATCACCTCGCATTTATCCAGGTTGAACTCCATCTGCCACCTCTCAGCCCATCTCTGCATCCTGTCAATGTCCCGCTGCAGCCTACAACAGCCCTCTACACTGTCAACGACACCTCCGACCTTTGTGTCGTCTGCAAACTTGCTGACCCATCCTTCAATTCCCTCGTCCAAGTCATTAATAAAAATTAGAAACAGTAGAGGCCCAAGGACAGAGCCCTGTGGAACCCCACTCACCACTGACTTCCAGGCAGAATATTTTCCTTCTACTACCACTCGCTGTCTTCTGTTGGCCAGCCAATTCTGTATCCAAGCAGCTAAGTTCCCCTGTATCCCATTCCTCCTGACCTTCTGAATGAGCCTTCCATGGGGAACCTTATCAAATGCCTTACTGAAGTCCATATACACCACATCCACAGCTTGACCCTCATCAACCTTACTAGTCACATCCTCAAAAAACTCGATAAGGTTTGTAAGGCATGACCTACCCCTCACAAAGCCGTGTTGACTGTATTTGATCAAGCCATGCTCTTCCAGATGGTCATAAATCTTATCCCTCAGAATCCTTTCTAACACCTTGCAGACGACAGACGTGAGACTTACCGGTCTATAATTGCCGGGGATTTCCCTATTTCCTTTCTTGAAGAGAGGAATTACATTTGCCTCTCTCCAGTCCTCAGGTACGACTCCAGTGGAGAGCGAGGATGCAAAGATCTTCGCAAGTGGCGAAGCAATTGCATTTCTCGCTTCCCAAAGCAGCCGAGGACAAATCTGATCCGGGCCTGGCGACTTGTCAATCTTGACGAGGACTTGTCTACTGAGGTGGTATGGGCTGAGGTCAGAAACAGTAGAGGAGAGGTCAGACTGCTGGGAGTTTTTTTATAGGCCTGTGCAAAGTTCCAAGGATGTGGAGGAGAGGATTGACAAAACGATTCTGGGCAGGATTGAAAGGAACAGGGTGGTCATTATGGGATATTTTAACTTCCCAACATTGACTGGAAATGCTATAACTCGAGTATGTCGGATGGATCAGTTTTTGTCCAATGTCTGCAGCAGGGTTTCCTGACACAGTGTGTCGAAGGGCTGACAAGAGGGGAGGCCACACTGGATCCGGTACTTGGTAATGAACCAGGACAGGTGTTTGATTTAGTGGTAGGTGAGCAATTTGGAGAGAGTGACCATAATTCGGTTACGTTTAGTTTAGCCGTGGAAAGGGATAGGAACATGCCACAGGGCAAGAGTTATAGACGGGGGAAGGGCAATTATAATGTGATTAGGCAAACTTAGGAGGCATAGAATGGGGTAGAAAAATGCAGGGGATGGGGACAATCTAAATGTGGAGTTGGTTTAAGGAACAGATATTGCGTGTCCTTGATAGGTATGTCCCTGTCAGGCAGGGAGGAAGTGATAAAGTAAGGGAACCGTGGTTTACTAAAGAAATTGTATCTCTTGTTAAGTGGAAGAGGGAGGCTTATGTGACTTTGAGACGAGATGGTTCAGATGAGGCCATGGAGAGTTACAGATTAGCGAGGAAGGATTCAAAGAGAGAGTTAAGAAGAGCAAGGAAGGGACATGAGCAGACATTAGCAGGTAGAATAAAGGAGAACCCTAAAGCTTTCGATAAGTATGTGAGGAAATAAGGGGATGACTAGGGTAGATTAGGGCCAGTTAAAGACAGAAGTGGGAAGTTGTGTGTGGACCCTGTGGAGATCGGAGAGGTGCTAAACAAATATTTATCTGTTTTCACTCAGGAAAAGGAGAATATCCTAGAGTAGAAGACTGAGTTACGGGCTATTAGAATTGAAAGGATTGAGATTAGTAAGGAAGAGGTGTTATCAATTCTAGAAGGTGTGAAGGTAGATAAATCCCCTGGGCCAGATGGGATTTTTCCGAGGATTCTCTGGGAAGTTAGGGAGGAGATGGCGGAGCCTTTGGCCTTGGTCTTTGAGTCCTCATTGTCTACAGGTTTAGTACCAGAGGATTGGAGGATTGCAAATATTGTGCCCTTGTTCAAGAAGGGCAGTAGAGATGACCCAGGTAGTTATAGACCTGTGAGCCTTACGTCTGTTGTAGGAAAAGTTCTGGAAAGGATAATAAGAGATAGGATTTATAATCATTTAGCAAGCGACAATTTGATTGGAGATAGTCAACATGGATTCGTCAAGGGCAGGTCATGTCTCACAAACCTCACTGAGTTTTTTGAGAAGGTGACCAAACATGTGAATGAGGGCGAGGCAGTTGACATGGTGTACATGGACTTCAGTAAAGCCTTTGATAAGGCTCCATATGGTAGACGATTGGAGAAAATGCGGAGGCATGGGATTGAGGGTGATTTAGCAGTTTGGATTAGAAACTGGCTTTCTGCAAGAAGGCAACGAGTGGCGGTTGATGGAAAATATTCAGCCTGGAGTCCGGTTACTAGTAGTGTGCCTCGAGGATCTGTTTTGGGACCACTGTTGTTTGTCATTTTCATAAATTGATTTTCGGGAGAAGAGCAAGAGAGAGACAGAGAGCACCAGGACGCTGCCGGGAAGGTAAGGTTTTTCCCACTTTAAAAAGCTTACCTCGAGCGGGAGCGGTCTTCACTTATTTGGGCAGCAGCTGGTACCTGGAAGTATGATGTTATTGCTATTACTGAGACTTGGTTGAGGGAAGAGCATGATTGGCAACTAGTTGCCCCAGGATATCACTGCTTCAGGCAGGATAGAGAGGGAGGTAAAAGGGGTGGAGGAGTTGCAATACTGGTCAAAGACCATATCACAGCTGTACTGAAGGAGGGCCCCATGGAGGACTCAAGCAGTGAGGCAATGTGGGTAGAACTCAGAAATAGGAAGGATGCAGTAACAAGATAATAAGGTGTGAGGCTGGATGAACACAGTAGGCCAAGCAACATCTCAGGAGCACAAAAGCTGACGTTTCGGGCCTAGACCCTTCATCAGAGATTTTGTGCTCCTGAGATGCTGCTTGGCCTGCTGTGTTCATCTAGCTTCACACTTTATTATCCTGGATTCTCCAGCATCTGCAGTTCCCATTATCTCTGATACAATTTTAACCTCACTGCGAAGCCTCTTCCAGGGATGCCTAACCTGTAGAAGTTACCCTCCTCCCTCCGGACCAACCTCAGGGAATCACTCTCCCACTGCAACTCTCTTGTAATTCTTCAGCCTTGAAACTGCTCGACCATGTCCTGAAGCAAACCAGGTACCACAGTCACACACATACACAAGCGCACACACACACACACACACAATGTCCCTCACATACA